>NC_142086.1:19628785-19779737 GCF_054644295.1 Miniopterus natalensis | reverse complement strand
AAAATGTTTTGAGGGTGTTCTTAGGTTTATAATGAAAGGAGTCACTCTCACTTTTGACTATTGATTCTCTAATCTATTTTCTGACTGAGAGTGAGAATGCGCCATTTATAGTCATCAGAGCATAAACTATTTGTTTTAGAACATTTCTTCTATCCCACCAAGAATCTCCATGATCAATTTGATCTTTTTACCAGAGATACTACCTAAAGAGAAAATGATTATTATTACTATACCACCTGGCTGTTAAATCACTGTCTATTAAGGGTTTTAATTTGACTTTTCCCAATCTGCAATACCGACATGCCCATTAATATCAAGGAGCCTCTCCTCCCTTTGTTATTCGCACCAGAACAAAACACCCAATATAGAACTCTTCAAGAACCCTTCAGATAAATATTCAGTGCTTTGGTGGCATGCATGTACAAATGTCCTTTCAAGACATCCCAAGAGATATCACAAAATATAAATTCATTATAACATCTCATAATTTTTAGATATAAATTTCTTCATAGATGTTCTATCAAGAAAATTACAGCGCTTCTAATTCATTTAAAATAGGACCAATTTAGGTTAAGTTTTGGTTATCCATCCAAGCATGATAAGCCAACTAACACATTTAATCCAGAATCTCTAGTTAAGGTGCCCATATTGTTAAGTTCAGCCCACTTTTCTTTCTTGATTGCTTTTGGACCTTACAAATTAATTTCCATACACATTGTCCCATATTTTGGCTAATAAAAAGCATCAAGACATTGCTCCTCTTTTGGTGCAAATGCTATCTCCACGAGGTTGAGACTCTGGACTCATTCTCTTCAGAAATTCTTAAATCTAATTCTAATTACAGTTCTGGAAATAATTATAAGTAATAAAATGGACATTTTGAAGGATAGTGATTGTTTCAGGTGAAGACAGTACAGAATCTTCAAATGAAACAAGTGTAGTCTCTTTCAACAGAAGAGCGCTGGTGAGAACAAATCAGTAAGATTTTGGCATTCAGTGTACTCAGATTCATCCAAATCCTCCCAAACGCCGCCAGTATAATCTCCAGGATACTACTATTTCCCAGTCAACAAAAGACTTTGAGAGGATCGGGATTCAACTTGTTTGCAATTATTTCTTAAAGAATCAAACTTTGTATCTGGTTTCAGAAACATTGGCTCTTTTGTTATAAGAGATATAATATGCTTTCGGAGAAACCATAGAAGCAACTTCCTTAATTGTGCAATGACCTGAGTATTTGAAGGCTGTAATTTGTCATTTTATTGGTGGTGTTAATTCTCCACTATAGTCAGAAGAGGAATTTAGTGTATACTTAGTCATAATTCCTAAATATAGTAGAGCAGTAGTTATTTGGTGACTTAAATCATTGGTTTCCATAGATACTTGATTCCAGACTGCTGCCAGCTAATGTAACTTTTGTTGTGATAGTCCAGAGACTATCACTACCTCACATTCTATTAGAAAGGAGAAATTATTATTTCACTCATATCCAAGAAGTTCAGATAGCATAAAAATAAACATACACATAATATTATATGTATGTGTATACAATTACATACTTTATTCTTCATTTCAAGGGATACTAGTGCTTATAACTGCTTTTGATATTTCAACCTTAATACAATAAATTTAATGGATATAGTTCCTAAGAATCATAGAAATAATAAGTTACAACTACCTAATTTTATAGATGAAGCTGTTTTTTCACCTGTTTATTATATTTACAAAAAGAAATATTTTATTTTTTTTATCTTATTTTTTATTTATTTTTTAGTAGCTACTTCGTTTAGCATTACCTCATTGTTATGGTAGAAAACTAGTATTGTGTAGACTGCTATGGCAGAAAACTACCATAAACCAGACTGATCCAGCAATGTCATTTTGGGCACATGGCCCTAGCCAAAACTATGGCAAGACCTCAATTTGAATCTGAAGATATCTTAGGGTACTAAGAGTCCCTTGGAGTGATTCTGAAATTCCTGCAAGATTTCAGGTGACTTCATAGAATCTCAGGATAAGACAAAACAGAATGAATTATAACCCATTAAAGGTTTATAAAAATTCCTGTAATACATCCACTAATTTACCTCTAAATTTATTACTTAGTGTTATTTACTATTAGATTTTTTATAAGAATGACTTGAAATAGTGTGAGTTACCTAATTTTGCTATAAGTGTGTTTCTGAAATGAGCACTGAGGTCCATAAAACTGCAATTACCTACATGCAAGGTTGCTCAGACTGACTGAAGGCCAGTGATGTTGTAATAGCATGTCAGATAGAATTATGCTATATTCACTTGCCTTTATGTATGCAAAATAGGAACAGAAAATCTTTATCCAGAGTCATAACCAAAAAATGTAATTTCTCCATGATTTAAATCTTTATAGCATTTTATGCCTATTTAGAACTCTGACCTCTATACAGTTTTATAATAATATTTTGAACTTTATTTTACCATTAGGAAAAGATTATGTCTTATTTACGATTGTATATTTTGTAACACTTTATGCACAATGCTCCTCACATCATAGGTCCCCAAGATAAGTTCCATTTACATCAATAGGTGAGAAATGCCCACCTATTAATGTAAATGAGCAGACTTCATTATTTTTGCTCTTTAAGAGAAAGTATCATGCATTCTTTGCAATAGAAACCATTAATTACAGTAAACATCATCACACCCATTTATATGTATCCATAAGAGGTGTATGTAAATAATCTTTTTATCAGTCCATCTTAAGTATTCAGTTCCCATCATCAACTCTATTAACATTGCAAGAGGTCCCTATAACATATTTTAAAAATCTCACTATAGAACATCCGAATTGCAAGCTCCTTACAGTTACTGTAGATGGCACCATGGAAAGAAGCTTCTCTTATTCTCTGAAAGCTATACCTATATCATCTTTCTTCCAAAACTTACTGGCCTTTCTCTGCTGTCACGGGGAGCTTTGATTTATGTCGCTCACTGTGAGGACTCAGTGAATAAGTTGATGCCAGTTCCTGTGGACTCTCTGGTACACATATAATAGTTTCTCTGCTACTGTCATTTCCCTTTCAACTGGCATTCCAAAACGTCAAAAAGCAAACCCTTTGTGATCACACACAAATGAATGCATGCATGCACACACACAGACAATAATTATCAAGGCATATAACTTTAGTCAAAAAGAAAGGAGAGAAAAAAAAGTAACAACCTATTACAGTGTAAAGAAATAGTCAATGATCAGATTATGCTTAATAAGGCTTATAACTCACTTAATTCCCTACCCTTCCGAAATTTTATTAAATTGTCTTCAAATTTTAGCATGTGAAAACTGACAATATATTTATATTTTAAATATTCAGTTGAAACTTTTCAAAATTTGTCTAAAATCATAATGATGAGGGACATCTCATGACTTCCAAAGATCTGTTTTAACAATATATGCTTAAAAGAATCCATTATAAGATGCTTAGCTGTGCAATCCGCCCCCCTCCCAGATATATCATAAATACTTCCATGTACATTCCCCTGTACTCTCTGGTACACAGGAAAACATATGATTTCAACAAAGATAATTTTCATAAAAAATTAGCATTTCTGAATATATATAAATGTGTAATTACCCAAAGGATTAGATGGGCATTTAAAATGAAGTTACTTCCAGTACAGTTTCATTTTGAAGCAGTGTTTTGAGGTGGTTAAGCATATGGGCTCTGCCAAAATATCATTGTCTCTGAATCCTGGCTATACCAAATTAAAAATGTGAGATCTTGGACTAATTAACAGCTCTCAAACTCACTTTTCCTATTTTTAAATTAGGGATAATAAGAGTCCCTTTTTCATAAGAGTGTTATAAAGATTAGAAATCAGTGCCTGCAGGTGGTAAGCTCTGAATAAATGTAAGCTGTTGTTACAATCATGGTAAGTTTGCACAAATGAAAAATAGAGAAAATATAAATAAATGTAAAACAGTGGGTATGTTCAATTATTTCCTTCAACAACACACAAATATATTTTTAATTACTTCCCTATCAGGACACACAAAGATGAGAGAAAGAAATACTAGAGAAAATCAATTAGTGGATAGATTATAATGTGATCGCTTGAATTCCTTAACAGAGGAAGAGTAAACAGTCCTACGCCACAGATATTGGGCTCGGTTTGTGATGTGATTTGCTCTGGTCAATGAAATGCAACTCAGAATCTAGTCAGGAAAAAAGCACAGCAGTTATTTTAACAGCTAGTTTGATATAAATTAATCTCAATAACTAGCTTTTGAAGGCAAATTAAAAATGAAGAGAATACTACCTCACCATGGAGATACTAGCTGTGGCAAGCAGTTACCATACTTAAGGATGGAGGGAAAATGCAAAGATGTTGAGATAGTTAAGAGGAGTTTGGAGGAAAGACCTCATGACTGTGGTGCCCAGACTCCTGAGAAGGTTGGATTTGGTGCCTTCGGGCCTCTGATGTAAGGCTCTGGAGCCTGGATACAAACCTTGAGGAAGGGGACTACTCATCTGATGATGATGATTTAGGAATTTAAAAGAGGGACCCTGCTGGAAGTGAAACAGAATTCTGACCAGTGGGTGCTGCTGTCTCTGAGCAGGCACAGAGAGACCGGTTTGGTGAGTTTCTGAAAAACTTGAATATGTAATCAATTGTTATTGCCAGGATAGTGAAATATTGCTGGGGTCATGCACACAGGGAAGGAAATCCTTTTTTGTTTCTTATACAGCATAGGGATCTGGGCCCAGCACCCCAAGGACACCAGATGGCCAGAAGGAACACTGAACCACAAAAATGTCACCACTCCTCCACTTCCTACTCAAAATGCAAAAGTAGCTGATTTTCTCTTCCGTCTAACTGCCTGACTAAACTACTGACCCGCATGCGCAGCTGACCAAGGTTTGACCGCCACACTACAGCTCTAGCCTGGTGGTGATGAGCAGCCCACCATCTGGGAAACGAAGCCACCCACCTGGAAATGCAAATTCCACAAGTCTTCCTTTGCCCAGAAGCCTGACTTTTCACACAAGCCCACTTTGTCCCCAGCTTATAAAAGCAGCCAAGAGAGCCACCCCCTGGGCCCGTTCAGAGGACCATCCTTTCCTCTGTGCTGTCCCCCTTGTGCTGGAACATAAGCTTAATGAAATATATCTGGAAATACTCTGGGGCTTCCTCTCAGTTCTATCTTGGGGAACCCAAGAATCTTAATGCAGGAAACATTCCTTGTCCAGATTTTTAGACAGCCTGTAGTGTCCTCTATAGCTGGATCTGCAGCTGTCCAGAAGAGCCCACCTAGATTAACCTCTAGATGACCCTCAGATATAAGAGCAAGCCTCCGATGACAAATAGTTGTTTATTGTCACTGAGTTTTAGAGGTGTTTTTTACACAGTAATAGCTGACTGATACAGATGAATGGGTAGGCAGGTAGGCAAGTAGGTCGATAGGTGGATGACAGGTGGTAGGGCAGGGATTTCATTTGTCTTGGTTACCAGAATATTGCCATTTTCTATTAGAATGGTACCTGATAAATAGTGTTTATCAAAATAATTACCAACTGAATGAATACATTGATTATAAATATTAGAATCCAGTATATTTTATTTAATTTTGCATAATTAAAATTTTCCAATTTTATTAAAAATTCTTCCAAAATTTCATTCCCAAGGCTGCAATGGTTATACAGTAATTTGCTTTAGTCTCTTGGTGAGAAATACTTAGCTGGTTTCAGGTCCTATACCATTCTTAGTTTTTGAGTACAAAGACTGGTGGCCCTTAGTGCACAGGGTTTTGCTGTGATATCTTCTTTAGAGGTGGAGCAGGCCTCTTTCACCTTGGCCTCACTGAAGCCTATTACCATGGACTCCTTTTTACCCTTGCAGGGAAGGAGATTAGCCCAAACAGTTTAAAGCATATGCATTTTAGCCTTTAATCAAATTTGAAACTTAGACCCATTCAAAAATAAAAATTCCCACTTATTAAGGAGTAGGAAATAAAGCAAAAATGAAAATATGTTCACAGGCTTCTCTTAACCTGCAAATTTTCTTTTTTTCTTTTTTTCAATCTTTATTGCTAAAAGTATTACAGATGTCCCCCATTATTCCCCAATGACACCCTCTACCCTGCTACCACTCCCTCCCTAGGCCTTCACTGCACTATTGTTTGTTCTTGGGTTATGCGTATATGCATATAAGTTCAGGCTATCCATTCAAAATTTAAAGGAATAGGTGAACAATGGTATGATCAATATTATGTCTTTGGATGAGTTCAATTTTTACCTGGTTAATCTGTAAAAGGATAGCTTTGAGGATCACACATAGCTCATGTTCCAGGATAGCATGTAAGTTTATATGGCCAAAAACAGAAGTTACCACCATCCTCTGCTTAATCCTATGCGGATCTTTTTAAAGAATATCTCTCCTTTTGATATTGTTGGAAAGAATTCCATCTTAAGTAATGAAAGAATCAGGTAGGCCTTTCCCGGTCAACAGAAATATTTCCTCACCCCCAACAGGAAAATAATCATGGTGTCATCTTGTGATGGGATAATACACACAGTTATTAATTTATAAGAGTGCAGTTTTCACTATCCTGTTCAAGCCATTCCTTGTATCACCATTCACTATAACCTGAAGACCTCCCAGGAGCATCATTTGCCAGGGACTGAGAAGAATGCTAAATTCCCAATTTAGGAGTGGGAAAGTCAAGGATTGGGATGATAATTGGTGAAAATTTGTATGTTAATGCATTCTAGTAAAATTTTTCATTTGCATTCGCCACAGATATTAACAGAAATTCAGATAGGGAAGTAGATAATTGGAGACAATGAAGACGTTGTAAGATACAGGATGGCAAATTTGACAAGAGATTGACTTCCTCTTACTATTAAGAACTGAATTGGGGATAGAAAGACAACTAAAGGAAATTTAAGTGTCCCATGACTGAAGAAGTTTGGGGACAATTAGGTAAGGAGACCCTAAGTGCTATCTGCAGACTGAAGGTTGACTGCAGCAGTCTTACAAGTTATGCCAAAAATAAATGTTGAGGTTTTAACATAGATGATACTAAGAAATAAAGAATTAAAAAAAATTTTTTTTCAACTGAACCTACTTTTATGCTTTTGAACTCCTACTAATCCTGGCACAGATAATCTAAATATTTTCAAATGAGTTATTATCAATTTATTTAAATTGGCTAAATTCAACATTCAAAAATCATTTCTAGTCCAGTTTGCAAACACAATCTAATCTTTCTTTGCTTTAACTGTTACTTTAGGTCTCTTATGAGTACAAACATTAGAGCAAGATTACTGCTGGCACAAGCACTTAGAATCAAGAAGAGCCCTTGAGCTCACTCACCGTGAATGAATCCCAGGGTCTATGGAGTCATGAAAAGTAGCTACGAGCTTCTGATGTTCAGAACAACACATTCATGGATTGCATGAAGAATGAAGGTCATACAATCATCAAGAGTCCAGATGGGAGGGCAAAAAGTTCAGCCATGATAAGAAAAGTAAAACTTGATTTCTGCATTACCATTCAGAACAGGCAAATATACTGCCATCTTAACTATCACTAGGAAAGACCTGTGCCAAGAGAACAGATTAGGAGGACATCAGAGCTTCAAGAATAGATTAGGAGGACATCAGCAGCTGACGCCATCAGGAACACAAACTTGAGCTCTACTCTCTAATTCTTCATATTCTACAGGGGCCCCATCATGCCAACCGACTGCTCCCCAATTTTCAGTTAGTTATCTTCAAATATTTGCACTTAACGACAGTTCTGAAGCCAGGGTGAAACAAAAAATATTAGATATATGTTTCCCAACTGGAATAGAACTGTGTGGTGAATACTGAATTTGCTCAGATATATATTTGAAGTAAATATATATATATATATATATACTTGATGATGGCTAGATTTAGTTACCTAGGCAATACTAGTGATCCCAAGAAACAAAATTGTTTACTTGCACAGTAAAATTCTGGTTTTTACATTCTTGATCTCAAGTTAACAGTATGTATATTGAAACCTGAGTCATTATTTTGGCAATTTTTTAATGCACAATATTAAATGGTTTTATTTAGAAAATCTATTTATTCTTGAAGACATATTTTCATTTGACTCCCTTTGGTGGACCTTGCACATGGCCATGCTTCATTAAATCTAACAATGCAAAGTAGGGAGCATTTTTTCTTTCTTTTTTTTTCATTATGAACAGCCCACTATTATTAGCAGCTTTTAGCTTTCTAGACCCAAACCATCACTCCCATGATTTATGCCTCAGTAATTTGAGGTCTAGAACAGATTTTTTTTTTCCTGCTTCTTAAAATATTTTATCTTCTCAGTAGAAGCTGACATTAAGAAACGATATGAAATGACTGTTGTTTATATTAATCTGTTGTTGAAGGTACCATGTATTATGTAGTCTAATGCCATTTCAAAAGAAATAATGCGATGAAAAATTTGTAGAATCAGCAGAAGTTGAAGTTTCAACACTCCCAGTGAAATGGCACATTTCCTTTTATCAAATGATGAGCATCACATACTCCATTGTGTTTTCTCTGACACTTGCTTTTTCAAAATTCCAAAGCAAACATTAATTTTAAATCATATCATGTAAGTGTAGCTGGAGGAAAAAGTAGCAGTTGGAAGCAGAATTTCTGTTTAAAAAAAAAAGCTAACTGTCTGAATGGCAATGCGAAATCAAGTTTTGCTTTTCTCATCCTGGCTGAACTTTCTGCCCTCCCATTTGGACTCCTGATACGCGTATGACCTTCATTCTTCAAGTTTTCCATGAATGTTGTTCTGAACACTGGAACCTTTACAGTTTCTACCATGGACTACTCTGTCCTATACTGTTTTTTATCTAACACTTTGTAAATTGACTCATTTTAGGTTAAAGTACTTTTATCTCAAAACAAAATTTTAATTGCCACAAATGGGATGAAACTCAAACAAAAACAAAAATCAGTTTTTGCTAGATGCATTTGGCTTCTGGAAACCTTGTTTGTGGCTTTTGTTTGTTTGTTCATTTGTTTTGTTTTTAAATGTTATTTAATGACAGAAAATGTTAAAGACATAATAACTATAAATTGATAACTTTCTGTTGACTTCAAAAAAAATATTGAAAGAAATAAATTTCTTGCCCTGGCCAGGTAGCTAAATTGGTTAAAGTGTCATCCCGATATGCCAAGGTTGTGGGTTCGATCCTCGATCGGGGCACATAAAAGAATCAATTAATGAATGCATAAATAAGGGAAACAACAAATTGTCCCCCCACCCCACTCCCTTCCTCTCTCTCTAAAGTCCATTTACTTTGTAGATTGGCTCACTTTCATTACTGTGTGACTCCTTTTACATGTAGTATCAAACCAGATATGCCAATTAGTCACTTCTGATTTGTCTACCTTAATGCACTGTTTATGCATGTGCCTATATGAACTTCATGTATGTGGATGGCTTGATGTATAAATTAATAAGTAAATAAATAAATATAGAAAAATAAATTTCTCATGATGGAATTTAATGCTAGCTAATGCTTTAGCTGTGTAGTATCTAACACTGTGTTCTTTACCACCTACGATGACATCAGTTCTATTGGCAAAGGGTTGTTAGCAGGAGTTGGAGAACAATGATACCGAAAATATTTTTCAGTAGAATTCTACTATTTGGGGGGTGGTAAAGTTACTAAGATGCAATGTATGCGAATCAGCAGTAAGAAGGAAGGCTGACTCAGTTTTATATCTAACTTTTCATTTACATTTTCATCAGTATGATCTTTAGCTCCATTTATCTCCAGCAAAATTCAGTCAACTCACATACATGAAATTCATAGAGGCATGTGAATAAACAATGCATTAAGGTAGGCAAATCAGGAGAAGTGACTAAGTGCCCTATCTGGTTTGGTTTTACATAAAAAAGAAATCACACAGTAATGAAAGCGAGCCAATCTACGAAGTGAATGGATTTAGAAGAGCAAATTCTGAAGCAATGGTGGCAAGAAGAACCTGAGTTAGCTGTGAATCTGTAAAATATTGGGGAAGCATTCTATTTTCCATTAATAGTAACATAGGTATTTCAGTCATTTTATAGATCTTAATGAGCAGGGTTGCTTCAGTCTGCATTTGGATTATATATGTTAGGGTCAAAGTTTAAATGTTACTTCTTTTATATCATTTTAATTGTTTTAACATAAAAAGTCCCTGAACATAGCATATAGTGTATACTCAATTTCAGTTTATTGGTGTGAACAAAATTTTATTTTTGTCCACCAAGTTTTAGAGAGGAAATCCAAGAAAGAAATGTGTCCATCTTTATTGAGATATAATTGATATATAACATTATGTAAGGCTAAGGTGCACAATGTAGTGATTTGTATATGCATATATTGCAAAATGATTTCTAGAATAAGATTAGTTAACATATTAATCACCTCACATAGTTGCAATTTTTTTGTGTGTGATGAGAAGTTTAAAATTCTATTCTCTTAGCAACTTTCAAATATACTCTAAAGAATTAACTATATTAACCACGCTGTAAATTACATCATTACATCATTACATCCAGAATTTACTGATCTTATAACTGGTAGTTTGTATTGTTTACACCATTAGCCATTTCTCCTGTCATCTGCCTCCCACCCCTGGCAAACATCAATCCATTCTCTATTTTCATGAGTTTTGTTTGCATTGTTTTGTTTTTTTAGATTCCACATAGAAGAGAGATCACAGAAAATTATTTTTCCAAGCCTGACTTATTTTACTTAGCATATTGCCCTCAAGGTTCACCCATGTTTTTGCCAATGGAAAGATTTCCTTCTTTTTCTGGCTGAATAATATTTTGTTGTAGTGTATATCACATTTCCTTTATCTATCTATTCATCCATTGATGAACACATAGGTATTTCCATGTCTTGGCTATTGTAAGTAATGTAGCGATGAACACTGGGTGCAGACATCTTTTCAAGTTAGGGATTTCATTCCCTTTGGATATATAGCCAGAAGTGAAATTACTGGATTATGTTTTTTTAATTTTTTGAGGAGTCTCCATATTTTTTTCCCAAGAAAAAAATGTTATCAGTTTAAAATGCTTAAGTAACCCCTATAATTATGTGGCACTCTAATGAATTTAATATATAATTGTTGGGTATTTACTTTATACAAAAATTTTCTACCAATTGTTTCATGAATTTTTAAAATTTTTGAAGTATTAAAGACAATATGCAGTTTCTTTGTATTTTAGAAATATTAATAAGTTTGTAAACACATATATAATTAAGTAATTGTTATAAAAATCTGTACTCTGAGAGAGGTAGATTTAGACAGATTATTAATTGTGTTCTAAATTTACTTAGCCTAATAGGTTTGCATATATTTTAGGATACCTTAAATCTGTATTGTATTTACATATCAGTTTATGCCACAATATCTCCACATTATATCTAGCCTTTTCATTTTGCTAGTTTATCTTCTATATTGTTAATTATTTATGCAAAGATCATGTAAACAGGCATGGATCTAAATCCCCTTCTCCCAGTTGATGTGACTTGGCAATATTTAAAATTAGAAAGCAAACAGAAGTTGTTTATTTGGTAAATAAATAGATTTAGAAACATTTTAAAAAGGTTCTTTATTTTATAAAATAACAAGACTCTTATAGTGCTTCACTAATAACTGAAACCCTTTTTATATTTTCTACTGTGAATGTTCTGGGCACAAATATTATATTTTTATTTTATCATATCTAGCTCAGCAATTTTAGATTGTGAAATATATGAATATTGTGTGTATGTGTGTCTGTGTTTGACTACAAGTACATATATCACTAAATTAATGTTTTTACACAGTGATATTTGGTGAATCCTCAATTCAGTGGCAAAACACACACACACACACACACACACACACACACACACACACAGAGGAAGTGGGGTTCTTCCTTCAGCCCCGGGGAAAACAATTTTACATATCAAGGGAAAACAGCCCTTCACTGTAAACACATCCAACTTCATCAGACTGTTATACCTAGAGTCAGGTTACTTCATACACCAAAACCAAGACACCTAAATAACCTACCTTTCTTCACCTAATATGAAGAAAACAAAAATGAAAGGAACTTTATGTTTCAATTAGTAGTCCTTTGCATTTCCATTTTGTACTTATTGTCACAAATATTTAAAAGAAGAGATTTGAACCTGGCCAGATGAGGGTTCAATTCATGGTTCTGCTGTTTATTGAGTAAACTTGGAAAATACAAAAATGCTCCTGAACCTCATTCTGTTAAACTATAAAATCACGATATTAAAAATAAGCTCATAAAATTATTATTATTATTTTTTAAAAATCCATGAAAATCTCTTGGCACATAATAGGAACTCTACAAATGGTAACTTATTATTTATATCTCATTGCTAATTTCCTTTAAATTTCTCCTTTTTATATCTGGGGGTTAGAATTGTTTCATGAATCTTTCATTACTGTTCTGCATTTTACTCAACTAAAGTTTCCAAGCCCAGTAGCAGAACAATTTAATTGCTTTCCTTTTCAACCAAATCTTATGTTGAACACCACATTTTTCAAAAAGCAAAGCAGAGATGGCAGTGATACACAAAATACACAAAAGAAATTCTTATTTATTTTGGAATGCATATTTGAGGCTAGATACAATTCATAGCATAATGCTTTGTAGGTACTAAATGTGTAGTTGGTATTGAGTAAATGAATGAATATTGAAATATTATATGATTTCCCTGTTTATTGAACTTCCACTTCTATCCTATTACGTAGAAAGAGAAGTCTCCTGAATTTGATTTGAAATGGAATTTGAGTTAGCAAGCATTGGACCCTCTGCATTTTCAACAAGTCCACAGTGGGTCAGGCAATAGTATATAATAGAGAACCTGAGTTTGAGTTCCAGTCATATCACCTACCAGTTGGTTTCACCTGTTAACTTCTTTCTGCCTCAGCAAAATAGAAAAATAATGGTCATACGTACCTCACAAGATTATTTTGAAGGTTAAATGAGATAGTGTAAGTATGCAGCCCTTAATTGAAAGACAAAAAAGTATTAACTCACTATTGCTAAAAAAAATAATAGGAGGTAAAATTTTCAAATCAGGGACTCACAATGGAAAAAAATGGGGCAGAATAGAAAGTTTGGAAATGATCTATACTGTCTAGAAATGAAAGATATTTTAATATGCTATGACTTTCATAAATAGAATTTAACAAGGACATTAAAAAGAATGAGGCAAACTGTATGTACAGATCTGGAAGGTACAGAAAGTGAAAAGAGCCCAAATAGTAGCTTAGTTGGCTAGAGTGCCTACCCGATACTGTAAGGTTTCAGGTCCAATCTATGGCCAGGGCATATAGGAAAATCAACCAATGAGTGCATAAAGAAGTGGCACAATGAACTGATCTCTCTCTCAAGTAAATAAAAATATATATAGAATAGTATACATAAACAATGATCTATTTTTGAAATGTGTGTGTGTGTCTATAAGTACATACGTAGTAGTTGCTCATATATGCATAGGGCATAGGGTATCTTGAATAGATGGAAGCAATGAATAATACCGTTTGCTTTCTGGGCAAGGACAAGAGTCGTTAGAGAAGGGTAGCAAGGAAAGTGACTTTTTACAGTAGCTTTTGATTTTTGTACATTTTTGTATCAGCTAGCTGCATGTAAACCACCCCAAAACTTAATAGCTTTAAACAATGATCATTTATTCAATTTCAGATGCCTGTGGTTTGGCTAAGCTTCAGTTATTCAGTGGGCTGAGCTGGGCTTGAGTGTAAGCTGCAGGTTGGGTCCAGCTATGTTTCACAGGTCTCTCATCCTTCTTGGATGAGTGGGCCTCCTAAGAGATTACTGCTTAGAGTGATGCCGGGAGTTCAAGAACGGGCACCTCACTGGGCAGCCAGATTTCATTTTGCTTATGTTCCACCAGTTAACATTCCATTGGCTAAAGCATATGACATGCCCAAGCCTAAAATCTAGGGACGAGAAATACGATCCACTCCCCGTGAAACCAAATAAATTTACAAGGCCAAAGGCAGCATCAGTGGGAAAGAAGTACACTCCTACTTCTACCTAGGTGGAAAAGAAATTATTAGTAGCTTAAAGATAACTCGTCCGCCATGTCTGTAACTGCATTACCTATTTATTTTTGATCTGCTGGTGGAAATCAGCATATGCAAAAGGCCATCTTAAATTACATGTAGATTTTTTACTGCTTGGGTGGTTGGTATCCCTCATCCCAGCATTGATCAAGGGTCAATTATATATATATTGTATATATAAAGCAGAAAAAAGAAAAGTAAAAAGGCTAAAAAAATGTGTGGCTTTAGGCTAACCACTGGAAAAAGAAATAACTGACTGTATAAGTGTCAGAATAAGCATTCCTGATGCAGTTTTTCCAGAGGTGAGAAAAACACATCATTTGACAAACTCATCACATAATGAGATTGTCTAAGTGGCTGGGATGACCAAAGAAGAAATTAAAAAAAAGGGGAAGGGGGTTTAATTTTGAAGACCCTCCTGTTCACTTATTCTAATCTTATTCAGGGAATTTAAATAATACACAGGTACAGAATGATTTTTGCCATGATTTCTTTAACATATAATTTGTTATGAAAATAGTTTCCAGTTTGTTTTTGTGTGGGGAATCTCATTTAATTTTTTTCATGTGTCTCTAGCTGAACATTGTTCTGGTGCTCAGCTTTGCATTTGTTTGCTCCTGCTCTGTTTGCAATTAAAAACAAAGCAAGAACAATGGAGACACCCTGCAGTTTTCAGGCAATTTTGTGTTATTTTTCTTCCAATGTGTTATTATTAGTCTCCATTAAAGATTAAGCAAATGATGAATTCATTTAAAAGATATCTTGCCCTGGCCAGTTTGGCTCAATGGTTAGAGCGTCGGCCTGTGGACTGAAGGGTCCGGGCCCGGGTTCCATTCCAGCCAAGGGCAGGTACCACTGTTGCAGGCCAGGGCCGAGGCACGTGCGGGAGGCAACCAATCGATGTCTCTCTCTCGCTCTCTCCCTTCCAATCTCTCTGAAAAGCCATGGAAAATGTATCCTCGAGTGAGAATTAAAGAAAAAATTTAAAAAAAAAACACATTTAAAAAAAGGTATCCTGATATCCATTATTTTAAAGTTTATACATTAGAATTTAAAAATCAGTCCATTGTATCAATGTCATTATAGTGTTTTCAATCAGCCTTAGAAATTTGTTTTTCCTGAAGAAAGTTTGATCCAATTTTGTCCTGAAATCAGACTGGGCTACAGAGAGCCCTCTCCTCAGTAGTGACTCTATCAGAGAGGAAAGATATAGAATAGAAAATGTGAGGCTAATCTTGGCTCTACTTTGGCCAAGTCACACAGGCTGCAAGCCTCATGTGATAAATGAAGATGAAAAGCTTCTTGTCCTTATCTTGATTTTATATAGAGGTCTCATAGAAGAATGTGGAACATCCAGAACAGAGTTCCTATGGTCACCAGGAATTTCCACTTTACCACACAGTAGGTTGATTCAGATTTAAGCTGTCAAGTAGATAATTACAAAAGGAAAGGGGCACCATTCTATCCACGGTGTAGCATAAACTCATTGGCAAAACCTGGTGGCCATATGGACTTTAGAAAAGCTGTGAAAATCATAAGGGCAAGAGGAACATGAACCCTTATACCCATGGTATAGGCACAAGTTATTCAAAAACTGCATGATCGCGTAAACCTGAAGAACGAAAGAAAAAAATAATGATCTTTGGGATTTTAAATACAATGGATTCAAGTCTGTCTCTCACTGCGTCTGCCTATCCCAGTATCAGCCACCAAGAGGAAGACAGTAATCTGCAACTGGACGTTTAGAAGAGGAATGTGTCAGAGAAAACTACATAAATAGGCAAGGAAGACTTTATTCAAGACAACTGCAATAGGAGAGGAGACTGAACTCAACCTCAGGGACACAAAAGGCGGGGGGTTTTAAGCATTGGGGTGATCTAGAAGAAAATGACTAGATGTGATAGGCCATCTGTGTTTGTTTCTTCCCTCCCACAGAGACAGGGAGATAGAGTGCTATCTTTCTTGATAATTGCATTTCAAAGGATGTCTCCTAGGTCCTCGAAAAATACATCTCTGGGGTTTAAAACTGTCAGGAGGCTGGAGATTTACATCTCCAAGGGGGAAAAGTAGAATTTACAATTGAGAGTTTTCTCAAGTAAATATTCTGAGAAAAGAATGATTAGAGGCCAGCAGCCCTGAAGAAACCTAGCTCAGTCAAGCGGAGAGGAACATTAAGGCCACCCTGGTCTGATGAGAGGAACAGTCTGAGAGCATGATAGAAAAATAAGAAAATAGGGGCAAAGGAGAGGAACAAACTCATTTGGTTTTTTGTCAGGCACAGTAAAATACAACAGGATGAGGGAGAAACAGTTCTTATCTTCAGGGGGTTTGCTTATTGCAGGGAGTGTGATACACACACACACACACACACACACACACACACCAATAACTTTACAATAGGGTAAAATGAAATACAAACTATGCCCAAAAATGTTATAGAAGCTAAAGGGGTAGTGGTTTTCTAGATGACTTCATGAAGGTGAGTTGACTTTATATAAAACCTGAAAGTAAATTAGAATTTGACTGGTAAGAAGATAGGGTACAGCATCCAAAAGAACGGAATTGCCTTCTACTAACAAGTTTTATGAAAATATAATTTTAAAAATTAAATTTAAAAATTTGAATATCTGTGAAGATTTATTTTAACATTATCCATTTATTTATTTTTAAAAATTCAATGGAGCACCAGATGTGTTATGAATCTGCTGGCTATTGTGGTTTCAAAGGTAAAGACTATCCTCTCAGATTATTCCTGTATTCGTAGGATAACTGGCTTATAAACACACAATTACAAGATGAAAAGGTAGATGTTAAAATAGTGGTAAATTATGTGAAATAGAGATACATGAAAGGAGAGATCAACTGTGCCTTTATATCAGAAAAGCTTTCAAAAAAGTTGAAGCATTCAGAGGACGAAAGTACTTTTGTAGCACTGTTCTGGCAAATCAAACTAACTAGGAAGAAAACAGAAATGAACAAATAATGGGATGGAAGGGAGGTTGGGGAGGTAATATTAGAGGACAGTTTTGATCTTTGCTTTCCTCCAATTCTCTAAACAGCAGTCAAAGTGATTATTTTAAAACATAAATGAGATCATGTCACTTCTCTGCCCTAAGCATTCTGTGGCTTTCCATTGTATTTCAAATAAAATAAAGATTCATTTTCTTGGCATACTAAAGCTCTTCCTATTTTTCCAATCTCTATCTTAATTCCTTTTCTTCCTTACTACTAATTTTCAGATCCACTGACCCGTGCACTCAGTTTCTAGACTGTGTCAGACTCATCTCCCTCTCTGATTTTTACACAGCTGGGTTCTTCCCATGTTTCAGCTCACAGAGGTGATGTCACTTCCCCACATAAAACTTCCCAGAACATCAACAGAAGTACCCCCATCGCCCGTCATTCTCAGTTACAACATCAAGTACCTTCTGTCTTGAACTTATTAAATTTGTGATTATATTAAGTACTCTTTATTTGTGTATTTTATTTTCCTTCTGAAAGTGAATAAGTTTAAGTCTTTAACAAAGATTTTCTCAATAAATAAACTTTCAACTTTGTGTAGAGTCCACAGGGGAAAAACAAGCAGAATATTGCATATAATATGGTAATATGTATATTGATGTTTGTTAAAAAAACACACAAACAAAACACCGAACAATCAAAATAAAACTTACATAAATGCTTATTTATACAAGAAGGCAAAGATCAGAGGGAAGAGATTGTAATGGAAGTAAGATGTTTCTGAGAATACACTGTTACTAATTTTGAATTAAAACACGCAAACTTCTTATGTATTACAAATTAATTTACATAAAAATACAAATCTTAGAAACTGAGGACAAACTAAAACAAACATTTCACATTTGTGATATAACCACAAAGACAAAACAAATTATTTCAGCAAGATTTAGAGCATAGTATTTTGGCTATACATCTTAAAGGAAATGTTTACAAACAAAAGAAACCTAAAGTACATAAACCTTATTGAGCTTTATTGCCCTAGTTAGGATACCACAATGGTTATTCAAAATTTTATTTCCGTGTATTCCAGAATAAAGCAAATAAAAAGTTAATAGTTTTATAATTATTAGTGTAAGGCAGGAGATATATGCATAAGTTTTCAAAAAGCTAAAATTATATAATATGAATTTGGTGTTAAATATGAACTTATAGTATTTTTATTTAAAAATATTTCTGCAGCTCTGTCCACTGAAGAGACCTAGAAGCTATATCAACTCACTGTTTCTAAGCACCCACATGTACATATCTTGGTCTCTAAATATTATTCTCACCAAAAGTAATCACGGGTGCTTTGGAAAATAGTTTGCTTCAGGTCTAAGGAACAAAATGTAAAAAACAACATAGATTAGTTTGCTATGCTAGAAATCAAGGAAACTATAAAGACTAATTTGGGCATGCCCAAAAGTCACAGTTCACAGCCTTAAGGAGATCCCACTACCAAAGTTGAGATAATTTAAGAAGCAAAAAATATAATAATAATAATTGCAATTAATTTGAAATGTTAAATATTTATTTTATATTGATGGTGTTAAAAAATGGTTCTTAAAAAGATAGAAAACCAAAACAATGAAAACTTTTTATCATTATTAAAGATAATAAGTGCACCAATAATTCACTCAGAAAATGGTTATAAATGAAAAATAAGGAATTTTCATCCCTTTTCTCTAGGAAATAAACTTTAGATTGTAAAATAACCCTGGTTAATGAGAAAAGTTCTTTATTTGTGATTCCAGTTAATATATATGAAGGAAAGACAGAATTACAAAAATCACAATTTTGCAACCATTACTGTAATAATTATATCAACTGAGAATTAAAATACTTTCAAAAAATTGTGAGAGCTTAAAGGAGTGTGCTTATTCTTAAAAACCAAAAGTATCACCTCCAAGGAGTATTGTCTGGTATCAAAATGAAAAACAAACAAACAAAAATCATGACTCTTGTAATGGAAGGAACAAGTTACCACTTCCTGAAGAAGCTGATCAACCACTGATACCAGGACAACCAGACCTTGTGTGTCTCCTGATTGGATGCAGTTTTCTATACAGAGCACAACCTACAAGATGCTCCTGCCAAAATGCTGACTGTCAATCTAATCAACCTTTATACAGTCAAACCTAGGTTCTCAAATGTCTCCCATCTCGAATAATTCGGTTCTCAACCAAGTTGTTTGCAGAAAAAAGTCTCTCCATTTTTGAACAAAACTTCAGTTCTTGACCTGACAACCCTTTCAGGCTGATACATCAGCATGACAATAAGCTTCTTTCAGGACGCAAAGGAGAGGATGCGAGTCAGTGTCCCACTAAACCTCACGTTGTTAACATCTCAGGAAACTGCTGCAAATAAATATTTTCGTGTTTTTTTGCTGAGGTTGCTGGTGAAATGGACAATTAGCACAATTTTAAAATATTAAGAGGCCATAAAATGTGCTGATGTTGCTAAGGGTGTGAAAGTGTTTACAAAACAAAGATTAGAGGCAACTGAAAAGGTAGACAAACTGCTGTTGATTTGGATAAACAAAAATCAGTTAGCTGGTGACAATATTTGGGAGGCAGTGATATGTAAAAAATCCAAGATGCTGCACCCCTGGAACGAGTGCTGAAAGTGATTCATTTAAGGCTAGTAGGGGGTGGTTCGATAAATTTAAGAAAAGATGTGTCTGTTTGTACATTAAACAGTACATTCGACATGTACTATATATAAGAAAGGTTAAAAGGGAATCATTTAGAAGTCTGGAGCAGATGAACTCAATTTATATTAGTTCTAATGTAAAAAAATTCAGTTTTCGAACAAATCGCTTCTCGAACAGCCTTCTGGAATGAATTAAGTTCAAGAATTGAGGTTCCACTGTATCATACTTTTAGTTTATAGGAAAAGGGAGTTAGAGCATTAAAATTAAATGACACCACAAAGAAGTAATGTGGGTCATTTAATTAGATAATTGATCATACTTTGTCAACAGGCCAATGATGTAAAAAAAAATACAAAACCTTTTTTCCTATATTAAAGATTCTAAAGAAAAATGACAGCGCTTGCTGGTGTGGCTCACTTGGTTGGGCATTGTTGTGTGCACTGAAAGGATGCTGGTACGATTTTTGGTCCGGACACATGCCTGGGTTGTAGGCCAATCCCCCCATAAGGGGTGTGAAGGAAGCAGCCAACCCATGTTTTACTCTCACAGTGTTTCTCTCTCTCTCACCTTCTCCCTTCCTTTCTCTCTAAAAATCAATAAAAATATTTAAAAAAAGAAAAATGACAACCAAATGCAATGTATAGACCTTGTACGGAGCTTCTGATTTGCACATCAAATACAGAAAGACATTGTGAGACAATTCAGAAAATTTGAAATATGGAATTGGCATTATATGATATTAAAGACTGTTGTAATTTCAAAACATGTCCTCAAATTTATTAGGTACTCCTTCCATTGAGAGTTAAAGTGTATATTTCATCTCCCTGAATCTGGACAGCTTTAGTGCTACTTTGACCAATACAGTGCATCAAAAGTGGCATGTGTTTTCTGTTGAGTAATCGTGGGTGACTCACTCAGGAGAATCCAACCTCTAAGTAGGCAGTCCAATTACCTGAGATTACCATGCCAAAGAGGACACATACAGGCATTCCATTTGTTAGTTAAGGTCATCGCTGCTAAGGTGAGAGACACAAGAATCAAACTGTCTTGGATCCTCTAGACTGGCCTCCTACCACTGAAAAACCACATGGAGCAAAAGAATGACCGAGGCAAAGTACTTGCTAAGTCTCCTGCTCCAGAGATCCAGGAACACAATAACTTGGCTGTCATTTCATACCGTAAAGTGTGGGATAGGTTTTTTATGCAGAATAGATCCCTGAAATGATTAATTATTGTTAACTTTTTAGGTGGGTGATGGTGTTAGTGTTTCAAAAATGTATTTTAGTTGGAAATACAACATAACATATTTAAATGTAAACTACTTTAATATCTGAAATTTGGATAAATAAAGCATATATGACTAAATATAATTATGGAATCTATGTTTTGCATATATGAGAGTTTATTGACTCATACTCTACATTTCTTTTAATTTGAAGTTTTATAATGTTTTAAGAAATGATCTACAGGGGAAAAAGTAAAAATTTATGTTATAAATTGAAGCAGGGCAGGGAAGGGAAAGATTAAGTCTCTTTATAATTTTAATCCAATTTTAGAAGAAAGCAAGAACAGTAGCCAAGATCTGGAAACAACCCAAGTGCCCATCAGTAGACCAATGGATAGAAAAGGTATAGTACATTTGGGCAATGGACTACTACATGGTTGTAAAAAAAAAGAAAGAAAATAAACTCTTACCTTTTGTGACAGCATGGATGGACCTGGAAATTACTATTCTAAGTGAAATAAGCCAGCCAGAGAAAGACAAATACCATATGGTCTCACTTACATGTGGAATCTAATGAACAAAATAAACTGATGAAGTAGAAAGAGAAGCATGGATATAAGGAACAGAATGACAGCTGTCAGGGGGGCTGAGGGGGGGGGACCTGGATGAAAGAAGGTGAAGGGATTAGCCACAGAACATATAAGCATAACCCAAGGACACAGGCAACAGTGAGGCCATGGCGAGGGAAGGGGATGGTTTGGGTGGAGGTGAGTGAAGGGGGGAAATGAGGACATCTGCAACAGAGTCAGCAATGAAAATAAAGTTAAAAGAAAAAAAGAATTAACATAGAGTTTGACAGAGTTAAAGGTAGGCTTGGAAACAATTAAAGGTAGAATGAAAACTAGGATATGAAAGGGGATCTCGAAAGTCACAAAAAAATCACTTTTACTGTAATTGTGTGTTTTATGTGGGTGCACCTTTTACTGTGAAATCATTTGAGCAAGGCCATTATCTTCACCTTTGCATTCCCAGTAGCTAGCATATGGTCTGGCATGTTTTGGAAACTCAGTAAATGTCACATAAAGGAAGAAAAAAGTTTGTGGAATTGGAATATAGAAAAACAAACTATATATAATAGTCCGATAACTCAACATCAAATCCATAGAGGGAGATGTTTGGAGGCTTAAGGTTCTGTGCACTGGTCTGTCATGTTGGCGTGAATATTGTATATGTGTAGGGCATGACATTCAAACTGTACAGTATATGAATGGAAATAAGGAATGGAGAGAGAAAAATAAACATTGTAAATGAAATTAATTTCACCTCCCATTTAAAACATATGGAAATGTTTTTAAGCACATATTAACTTCTCACCAAGGTAAAAAAAATAAAATAAAAAAAAATCTGGCCTGGCTGGTGTGGCTCAATTGGTTGAGCATCAACCCATTCACCAGGATGTTGCCAGTTCAATTCCTGGTCAGGGCATATTGATGATTCTATTTCTCTCTCCCTCTCCCTTCCTCTCTCTGAAATCAATAAAAACATATTTTAAAACAAACAAACAAACGATACTAGGAGATGATTTCAGCTCGCTCTCAGGAAAATTGCTGTAGGGATGGAATAAACTGTAAAAGGTGCATTGTGATGATGGTTATCACCATCACCAATACTTGAGTATCAGGCACTTTTCAATCACTATTGCTAATGTGTAGCAGCTCTTTAAGGGAAATATTACTTTAATTTTAAAGATAAGAAAATTAAAGGTCAGGGATTTAAGTATTTTGCCATAAATCTCACATGTATTACATTTGACATGTGACTAGTACAACAACATAGTTAACAACAGTAAACAAAAACCAAAAACCATAGTAAATAATATTTTCTTTTCTCCAAGAGAAAATTGAGACATGGAATCATTTAGTTCATAACCAGCTAAAGTCTGAGGTCTTCCTAACTCCAAAATACTTGGCAATAAAGTAAAAAGTGTAAGCTGATCTGTAACACCAGAATGAAGAATGCTAGTTTAGATTACACATGCTTATAGTTGTGAATATTTACCAAAAAAACCCTGGAAAAGTGGGTCAGAGGAACCGATAGTATTTTTATATGAGGAAAACTAGAGGTTGTGCAATGCAATGTGAAAGATGTTACTTTTTCTGATTCTGCTATGGTAATAGCTAAAATTAATTTCTCAAAAGCTGAGGAATTTGGCAGAGGTATCTGGAAGTGGAGAATACCCCTCTGAGAACAGAAGAAGTTAAAAAATATAAGAGGGATGATCAAGGGTAGAGAATCCCTGCTCACCTACCTAGATGTCACAAAGTGGTAGCTCATCTTTAAAAAACAATGATATAAAGAAAATACCCCAGGGAAGGAATCAGGCCAAGCGCTTGAAAGAACAAAATAGCTGCAGAGATGTTTAAAGGAGTGCACAGACTGCGAAAGCCAAGGCGAGGTGTGGAAGCAGAAAGTCATACAGAAATAACAGGTCTGTTAAGATAGCGAGGGTGACGAGACAAGAAAGAGAAAGGAAGACACTAAAGACACTTCCCACAGCTATGTGAGGCTGTGCAGGAAAACAGGGCGGAGGAGAGGAGCGTGAAAAAGTTAAGGGTTAACTGGGCACGCGGGGGAAACAATGGTGACGCTCGCCTTTCCTAACCAATGGGAGCGATCATTAGAAAGAAACTTCAGGAACAAGGAATCTGAGCTGATGCAAGGTGCCAACAAAAAAAATAAGCATGTGTTTTATTGGAAACGATCACAGTTCAAGAAGTGAATTCACAAGAGAAAGTACTCCAGTGAAATATTGTGGATAAATTAAGCATATTTCATGTATTATTTACTACAATATTAAAATGGTCATCACAGGTGGAATCTCAAATTGTCATTGTTTTTTAAAAAATTGAGAGATGCATTAAAAGCCAGAGACTTTGAAACCAGGCATTGACTTATAGAGTTTTCAAAGCTTAGCATAAGACGTGCACTAGGTGCCATGGTAGGAGGGACAAAGCTGTTGGGTGGAGGAATCTGAAGAAGGAAAGTGGGAAGAACATTAATTTTATTTCAGTGAAGCAAATGTTTGATTAGAAAAACAACAACAACACAAACAGTTTCTCTTTAAGACCATCTGTCTGAACATTGCTAAAATATGTGAACACATTTCCCAGCAACCCCATACGCAGTGGTGGGGGAGTGTGTGTCACAGGCATGTAATTGGAGGTGCCCGAGAAATGAGACAAGCCTGATTGTCTAGTTTCTCTCCGTGTGCATGGTCTGAAAACTCTTTTACAAGGAGATTCTCAGGCACTTCCAGGGAAATAAAATACACAAATGAAAATAGGATGCTGGCACACAGGATGAAACTCATTTTATTTCATGCAGATGACACTGCTCTTTGAGTTCCATGAGGAGCGCAGGCTGTAGACAAATATGAATAGTGTTCTCCCTAGAGCAGTGGGAAGTGAGTTAAACAGATAGAAGTAGCAAAACCATAAATGAGGCACCAGGTGCAAAAGTGGCACTATGAAATGTGACGACGCAGAGACCGGTGCAAGGAGAACCATTGGCCTGCGATTTATAGAGAGGAAGGCGGTGCACAATAAAACAAGGCATGGAAAAGGAAAGCAAATGAAGACACGAAGGGGAAATCTGCTATTTGGAAACAGGGCAAGGCTGAGGAAACAGCTTCCAGTGAGTTTTTCAATGCCTTATTTCTATGTGCCCCCCCCCCCCCATATGTGGCACTTGTGGCAGGGTTCTTTAGTTTCCACTGGAAATGCAGGGATAACTTAAAAGAGGGTCATATACCTGTTTGAGGGACAAGAGCTATATGTTATTGCATTTCCATTTTCAAAGCAGACTGTAACAATACTTTGGGCAACAAATTTCAAATTCCACCAGCTCATGTGAAGGAATGAGGGAACGGGACTGCTTTACTGAAGATAAAAAAAAGTTTTGAAGGAACAAGAGGGGAAATTATGAAAAGGGTCTGGTGAAGTGGATGACAGTGTAGAGTATAAAGCCTAAGACATAAAAGGAAATACTAGGAAAGTATCACACTTATAAATATCAAAGGAGATCTATCTGTATAAAACAGAAATTGATGATCTTGAGGATGAAGATATTAAAAAAGGTTTTTAAACATCTAAGGGAAGTAGTAGAACTGGGTCAAAGGAAAGAAGTCTTTCACTGAATGGAATAAAAAAGAAACTTCCTGTTAAAATACATATACAAGTATAGTAATGTTTGCCCAAGGGATGCAGGAGAAAAGGAAACCAAGGGGCACATACTCAGTAACTAGGATATGCTTGAGAATCAGATGGCTCAGGCTATAAAAATAATAGTCATAATAACGTTACATACACATATACACACAGACATGCATCTACATATTTACATTGCTGAATGGCTTGCATACTCTTAACATGTGCTGTTTGATGTTTAGAATTATCCTTCACGCTGGAAGGGCAATTATCTTAATTCCCGTTTTGCAGGTGAAAACACTGAGTTTCAGACAAATCGACCAACATCTCTGAAAAAAACCACACACAATACTATTGATCCTTATTGTCATCAGCTTTGCTTACTTGTGAACTCAGCCTCCCCTTCCCCCTGGGAAAACCAAATCTGTGAACCTATTAAAATCCCTGACTGCATTTGTGAAACCCAGTAGTCAGCACATTTGAATGATGCTTGGGTACATGTGTGCCCAGGAAGCTGAAGCCTGTCCATCCAACTTTATCCACAGTGATCAATCCCTCTGTGTAGGTCTCAGTCCTAATTGAAATTTCCTCTCCAGTTTTCTGAAAAGACTAGATCATGCATGGCTGAATTCTTGCTCCCTTACCAAATCATCCATAGCTTCTTATCTTTTGAAAACCAAGTCTTGTGTCTGTCTCCAAATTCCTGTTTAAGTTCTCTTTCACCGAGACAGAGTGCTTATAACAAAAATCCCGCGACATGCGGGACCATGGGTGCAGCACACTTTCATAGGGACTACATTACTCACACCCTCTTGAATATAGTATGTGAATTTCTGGTCATCGTGCTTGGGAGAAAGACATACTAATCCATTTTCTTATCTTTAAACAGTCCATCCATACTTTACACTTTATTTGGCACCTTGCTGAATCAATGTCAAGTAAGAGAGCTCTGTGTCTCTTACATAAAGTCTCTACATTAAAGCTTCATACATATATCTATATGGTGTTGGTTCAAAGTGTGAACAATATGCAGAATACTTCTTTCATAACATTTGGAGAAGTAGAAAAATTATGAGTATAATAGTGATTATTTTATGAGACTGACACGCTACCTACTGCGCTAATGAGGCATCTAATGGTGATTGTTTAAGTAACAAAGTTTACAGATTTTATAAATATTTTTGCTTTTTTAAAGGTTGACATTTAGAAAAATAAATTTTATGTCTTTTGAAGGAAATATTAAGAGATTGGATTTAGATTTGGTATGTATTTTTCAACATTTTTTTCTAGTGATTAATTCTTATTATATTCTATGGAATTTTTGATTTGCATTTGAAAATAAATCAAGAAATAAAACAAGATTTGTCTTCAACATCACTAGTTTTAAAACTCTGTGCTAGAAGAATGCATTGTCAAGAGAAGGGATAACCAGAGAAGCAAAGTACATTATAAAATTAAAAAATAATAATTATAAAAGTATTAAGGGAAAATAAGAGAATGTAGTTTGTGACAGTAGATATGTTTTTATTGATTTTAGAGAGAGAGGAAGGGAGAGGATAGAGATAGAAACATCGATGAGAAACATGGATCGGCTGCCTCCTGCACGACCCCAAGCATGTGCCCTGACCGGGAATTAAAACAGGGATCTCTTGGTTCATGGGTCGACGCTCAACCATTGAACCACACCGGCCAGGCTATACACAACTTCTTACTGAACAGGGAGGTCCAACTTATAAACAGGTATCCACTTTCCATCTCACACCATCCCTGTGTTATTGCAAACATTGTGAGAAACATGGAGCAATTGGATAACCTCTGTATTGAGGAGTGAACAAAGGGAGAAGGCATTATGCACAGATCAGGGGATTTAACCATGACTAACCCTGTGCATTTCATTGTAATTCCACTATTCCATAAATTGTTTATTAATTAATGAATTCATTCAATAAAAATTTATATCTTTGGTAATGTTATGTCCACTTATAAAATTTATCTGGAAAACAGTATAGAAGTTCCTGAAAAATTAGAAATAGAACTACCATGTGATCCAGCAATCTCACTTCTGGGTATTTATCCAAAGGAAATGAAAACAGGACATTAAAGAGATATCTGGACTCTCAAGGTCATTGTAGCGTTATTCACAATAGCCAAGGTATAGAAACAATACACACACACACACACACACACACACACTGAAATACTATTCACTCATGAGAAAGAAGGAAATTCTGCTATTTGTGGAAACATAGACGGATCTAAACAGTACCATGTTAAGTGAAATAAGCTAGATAATAGCAAATACTGCATGGTATCGCTTACATGTGGAACCAAAAAAAACAAAAAAGGAAAACTCTTAGAAATGGGAAGTAGAAAAGTGGTTCCCAGGGCTGGAGGGTGAGAAAATAGGGAGAGGTTGGTAGAAAGGCACAAACTTCCAGCCTTAAAAGATGAATGAGATCTGAAGATCTGATATAAAAGTTGGTGACCATAGTTAATAACATAGTGTTATGTAACTGAAATTTGCTGAGTAGAATGTAGAACTTAAATGGTCATCCCCCAAAAAGGAGAACCGAATAATTCCTCTAACACCTCAGAAATAAATTGTGTTAATGTTTTTGTGTACCTCATTCTAGTTTTCATTTTACATATAAATACATAAATATGTGCATACATGTATATATTCACACACACATATACCTTGTTAGATATATATACATGTATACATATATATATACATATACATGTGTGTGTGTGTGTGTGTGTGTGTGTGTATATATATATATATATATATATATATATATATATATATAACTTAAGCAGCCTTTGTCATTTTATAGAGAATGAGAAATTTCCTAATCACACCACGGTCCTCTATAATGCCATTTTAATGGCCATATATTTTTCCAGTGGATATATGTGCATGTGCATATATAATTAATTTAGTCATTTCTTTTTATTGGGTATTTACATAACTGCCTATATTTTACTCTTATGAAAATGTTGTGTTAAGTGCACTTGAGGTTAACATGAACACATCTATAAATGTTTCTTCTGATAAATTTCTATAAGTCTAACTGTTAGATTTAATATTTTGCACAGTGTGGGGGCTTCTAATTTATATTGCCACAATATGACTAAATTACACTGCAGAAAAATTTAAACTATTTTTTCTGACCAGTTGTTCCAAACGCATGCCCATTTCTTCACACCCTTGTGAACAATAGGCACTATAATTTCTTTCAAACAAAAACAAAACAAAATCTAAAAGCAGAAGAAGAGAATGCCTGTTTACATTTTCAAATAAATTTCTACTGGCACATTCACCTTTTTCCCTATTCAGCATATGCAGTATATACAGTATACAGCACAACTCTATTATATCTCTATCTCTATCCTATTGCCATCTCTATATAGCTAACATCTATTTATTCCATTCTCACCCATTCCTCACTTATGAACCCGCCTGAACTCTTAACTCTGCAGTCATTTATGTTATGTATACACTCCTGTGTGCCAGCTGCTGGCCTCTGGGCTTTCAGTGACCCCGGGTCACCAGACTTCTCTCGAGTTGCCAGTGGGTTGACTGAGAGTCATTACTGGGAAGAAAGTCGGGGGATGAAGAGAGTGCATGATCCTGCAGCTGTGACTGACCTAGAAGGAAGGCTGGTAGAAAAGTCCCACATAGTGGCAAATTTGGAAGACATGGGTTTTGTGGTTGGTAGGGAGCCTTCTGTAGAGAAAGAGATTATTTGGAGAATAAACCCTTGCAGTGAAGTGTTGCAATGGAAGAAGCATTATTGCAAATATGTTTCTGAGCACAAAACCCTGAACTTGGAGGTAACTGAGAAGAAGAAGAAAAAAAGCATTACACCTGCTTGCATATATTTATAACACAGAGCATTGCTTGGAATTTCACCAAGAGAAAATTTATTATGGTTAGCATGTACCATATTTTTTTATACAAATAAACAGAAAGGGTTTGAAGTTATAAATCAATCATGTCTTAATGCAAATAAATTTGTGCTGTTGCTTTTTCCTGACAAAGTCAAGCTTCTCTTCAAAAAGAGAAATTGTGATTCGTCTGAGTTCGCAGTGTGAATTACATAGATATGTCTGAGCTCTTCTTCTATTCCCAAAGTAGGAGCATGAGGGACATACTGCGCACAGGGAAGGAAGACCGGGAGTGTCACTGCCAGAGCTAACATGTCCTGTATCAAAATTGTGCGCAAGGTTGTTGCTACGGGAGAAAACGAGAAAACAGCATTGGCCTTGAAGTTCTGAACGGCTGCTCCTGTCACTCAAAATCCAGGGTATTACAATTATTATTAATTTGACTTCAAGGTCGTTTACATGGACTTCTTGGTGAGACTACCATTTATAATAATCATTACTGCCATTTGCGATAAGCATTCATGGAAGCATGTCTTCCAACACCATGTCAACAGACACGTTTTTGTCTGTTCCTGCTATTTTCTATTTATTGATTTGAGAGAGAGAGAGGACGGGAGAGAGAGAGCAGCAGTGATTTGTTGTTCCACTTACATATGCATTCACTGACTCATTAGTGTATGTGTTCTGAGTGGAGATCAAACCCTCCACCTTGGCGTATTGGGACCATGCTCCAGCCAACTGAGCTACTCCAGCCAGGGCCCGTTCCTGCTAGTGTTTTCAAGCACCAGGTTTAGTTATTAATGGTGCTACAGAGAAAAATGAAGCCCCTTCCTATAGAGAATAAATCTGCAATCTGTTTGGGGGGCAGACTGTTAATTAGAATATGATACATACCAAAATATGATGGGAACTCAGAGTTCCAAGAAAGACCGCAAAAAGAGGGCAAAACTGGTTGACACATCAAATCTTATGGTGCCTCTTCACGGAAAACTGGGGTGTCCCTGTGTTTATGCGTGGTTTGGAAAAGAAGGTACCATACTGATTCAGACTAAAACTATCTTTATTGGAAGAAGACACAGCAGTAATTTCTCTTTTCAGCCATAACAAAAATAACGAAGCATTTAAAAAAGAGGTATGACTAACGATCATATTTAGATCATGTTTACACAAAATGGAGGGATTGCCTAATTGCTGATAATCTTAAATTTATTTCAACACACACAAAAAATAAGCCAATTTCCATGTTCTAATGACTTTCCTTGCCATTTGCTCCAGTTGTTTTGAAAAACGGTTCCTTAAGGCATGTACTTTTGTAAAACAGGTTAGAGTGAGTGAACGATCCTGGAGAGCAAGGACAAGGGTAAGCAGTTATTTGAGACTATGGTCTTTAGGGTGAGTTAAATGGCTGAACACTACAGAGGGTAAATAGCATGTTCAATGTCTTTTTGGGGAAGAATTTTTTTTCATTTTGTGAGGTATGATTCCCCATAACTCTTATCCCTATAAAGTTTATAAACCCTGTAAAAGGGTTTCTGTGCCAGCTATATTAGAGTTCTTTGTTTTTAGAATCAATGGTCATGATCGTGTGTGTGTGTGTGTGTGTGTGTGAGCTAGAGGGAGAGAATATTTTGTTATATTCCATGATACAAGTCCACGCATCCCTGGCCTTTATTTGAGGCTATTTTTTTTGAGGCTATTTTTTTCCTTCTTTCCAGTATCATATTACTTATTTGTTTATTTTCTCCCCGTGAGATATATATTTATATCCCAGCATGTCTATTAACTCTTCTTCATTTTTAAAATGGAAAAATGACTAAATTAGCAAATCCTTAAGCTTGTATAGCAGCTCACTTGTACGGCATCTAGCAAATGAACCTACACACCCATGAGCGCTAAGTAATTTCTTTTCCCCCTAGATTCAAAAATTATTTTATAATAAAACATTTGGTATTTGGGAATGCATTTTAAGCTTGCTACTGAAAATCACTGAATTTATATCCATCACCTTCCATGTAACAAAATAAGCCAGAATGTTTTACTGTTGCTATTAAACTGGAAAACCCTAAGAAATAAAAATTTCAGATATCCTTCTGTAAAACTGATTCATAGAAATTCCGAGCCTGAGTTTTCATGATTTAATTTCTTCATAGACAGAGAACTGGATGTTTATAATGATTTTCAGCTTTCCTATCTAGTGGGGGGAAGTTGCCAGAGAAGCATGTAAGCATATTGGTCAATCCAGCTTGATTGCTTTCCTCCAGCAATGGGCAATTTTAATTTCCTATCACATTTATAGTCATCATATTTGAGAAAGGGCAAAACAGGTTAATGAAATCATTATAATTTTATTCAAATAGTATATATTTTAAAAGCTCAATTAAAGAAACAGATACCAAGGCACCACATTTTATTTTGTCTTATGGAGACCCATGCCCTTGTAGCACCTGTAAAAGACGGAAAGACACGTCTCCGAATGCAAAAATGAATGTGAAGTCATTGTCATCACTAAACATATTTATAAAGTAAGTCATTGTGGAAACAGATAATGTTTTATTGAAAATCAATTTGTTCCTTTCACTATCTAACCATGTTTTATCAAATTCTGCCCTTTAAAGGAAGTATATCAAAGCGGTTTCTAAAGCTTACCCAGAAGTGAGCTGAAATTTGGACTTCATTACTTAATACTTATTCGATTTTAAGCAAGGTAATAAACCTCTTTAATCATGAGTCTTCATCTGTAAGATGGACATATTAATATTACTAGCCCCATTGTGATAGGAAATGAGATAATACGTATAAAATCACAGCGACTGACTGACATATAAGAAGATGTTAATAAAGTTTATCTATTATCATTGTTGTTCTTGTCAGTATTATTATGTCAAAGCCTTCAGGGCTGTGGAACATTAAGAGATGAATCATATAGTCCCTTCCCCTAAATTTATTGGTGAACAAGTGAGAAAGCACAGATAAATCTTAACATTGTACCAAGAACTGACCTGGACACCCTATCTATATTAACTCATTTACATTATTAATGACTATATTAGGTAAGATTTGTGAATAGTCATTCCTGTTTCACAGATGAGGAAAAAAAGGGCATCAGAGAATAAGAGATTCCTCAAAGTTATATAGTTAGAGTTGAGTTGGGATATGAACCCAGGCAGTTTGGGTCCAGAGCCATCATTTTCGTTTGTTTGTTTTCACTACAGAATTAAAATTATATACACTTCCTACAAACCCTTGAATCTTTGGACAAAAACAAAACCTAGGAAAATCTAAGATACTTCATAATATTTCTATCAGTGCTCCTTTCCTGGCTACAAAAGCTCAGGTAACAAACACAATTCTTTCTCATAAAAGAGGAAGGAACGGCTTATAAGCCAGCCACCGGGATACCTGTCTTTGTGCACAAAACCTCCAAATTTCCAGTGTGCTAAAGAATTTCTTCACATTGCACAAATCTTCCAGCATCCATCTCCCAGGACAAGCAAAATTCTCAAGGGTGTTCAGCTATGACCTTTTCCTCAAACACTACTGATCCCTTTGAAACAAATGACACATGTTCTTCACCTAAGTTATTTACTGCAAGTCTGCTCTGGGCCAGCACCAGACAATTTAATGAGAGAAATTCAATGCTACTGTCCCCACTCTCTGGAAACTTACAACCTTTTTAAACCAATATGAAGCCATAATGAATAACCTTATTAGTGATCTTGGAGGAGGAATAATGTCTGTCTCCAAAACAAACCTACATATATATAAGACTATGACATTTGGTTATAAATACAGTGAAGAACTCTGCCTAGTTCAGAATTATTTCCTGTCCTCCAGTCAATGACAAGAATCCAGACATTTATTCATTTTTATGGGTGGGCGATATAATTATTATTTCATCTCTCTCACATCCATCTCTCTCTCTCTCTGCTTCTTTCCATGTGAACTTTCCTAATACAGAGGATCTGATTAATACACATACAATTTAATGTATTGCCCATGCTTCTCTCTCTGTCTCTCTCTCCCTTCCTCTCTTTGAGATCAATAAACATATCCTTGGAAGAGGGAAAATATGAACATTATTGGAAAAATAATGATAATGAACTGTGATGTTAAAAGATGATAACAGCATATAAATAGAGAGAAAGTGACTGGGATTTAAGTGTGCTTAACTCCTGCTAAGGATCAGGAGTAGGGTACAGATGACATTTAATACAGATTTTGGTAATTTCTGGGGTAACCACTAAAAAAAATCAAAATGAGGACCATAATATAAAATGACAGAGAAAAAAAATCAATTGAAAAATAACCAGATTAATCCATAAAAGGCAAGAGAGGGTAAAAGGCAAAACAGAAAGAAATAGCAACTTCGTGTCAAAAGTTAGGTTCTAAGGTACAATGCACCCATTAAATCTTCTAGGCAGGAGACTTCTGGAACTTTGGCTTGTACCTCTGAGGCAAGGTTGCCCCAAAATAACCTAAATCACTATTAAATTATTTGGTCAATCATGTATTCAAATGAGAAAAAAAGTGTAAATGGAAGTCCCCTTACATTTGTCTATAAACTAAAATCAACTTGAGGTAAAGATAAATGTAAAAGATAAAATTACAGAGCTTTTAGAGTCATTTCAGGGAAGTATACAAAGGTGGGAAAAAGTAAGTTTACAGTTGTGAGTGACATTTTTTAAAGTTAATAAAGCCATTGTAAGAATTATTACTTGCATATGAGCAACTGTGAAGTTACTTTGGCCACACATGTCTTTAAGAATTGGGGACTGCAAACCAAGCGTCACAAAAAGCACAAAACTGTTTTCTGAAAACCATTAAAAAGTGAAAATAATCTCTGAGAAAAAATATTTTCAATATATAAATGGCAAATGGAGAGTGCTTAAAATGTCTAATAGAAACTCCATAAACAAATAAGAGAAAGACCAAAAAAGAAGAAAGAAAGAAAGAGAGAGAGAGAGAGAGAGAGAGAGAGAGAGAGAGAGAGAGAGAAAGAAAGAAAGAAAGAAAGAAAGAAAGAAAGAAAGAAAGAAAGAAAGAAAGAAAGAAAGAAAGAAAGAAAGAAAGAAAGAAAGAAAGAAAGAAAGAAAGGGAGAGAGAAAGGGAGAGAGAAAGGGAGAGAGAAAGAAAGAAAGAGGGAGAGAGAAAGAAAGAACAAAGGCACAAACTGCATTTGACAGAAGGGGGATCTGAATCACCATTAAAACAAAAATATGCTCAAATGTATGAGCAATATAAAACTACAGACTACACTTATACTTTAGTACCGTTTACATGCAACCACATTGTTATAAAAATCATCGCCTTCAAATAACAAATATTGGTGATGATGTGAAGTGAAAGAATGTTCATATATTGCTGGTAAGAAGTAATGTAAACTGGCACAAATTATTTGGAAAATTACTTGGCATTATTAAATAAAATGACAACATGTATGTCCAATGACTAGAAATTCTAATTCTCAATATTTACCTGGAAGATACTCTTGTATGTCTACTCCAAGAGGCATATATGTCTTTATCAGAGATAAAGCATCCATCAGTAGTAGAATGGATAAATAAATTGGATTATATCCATAACATGTAATACTATGTAGCAATATAAATTAATGAACTTCAGCTACCTGTAATAACATAGAGAGAAGAACCTAAAGTTCAAAGAACTTAAATTGAGCTAGAAAAGCATCAGGTAAACATGTACAATTTAATTATATTTTAATAAATTTTAGAAGCATGCAAAATAAACAACGAGTTGTTTAAAACTTAAAATAAGTAATATCATTTTTCTAAAGCAAATAAAAAGTAAATCCAAGATTTATGATAGAAGTTCCTCTATCATTTTAGGAATACAAAATATGTTAGGGACAATGAAATTGCTTTGTCCAGTCAACAGGGAAATTTGTATATGAGCTTGTTTATAATGATTCTCTGTATTTTATATCTATTTTTAATATGTTTTAAATATAAAAATTAATTTTAAATTGACTATTTGCTAGTAAAAATGTAATTTAAAAAATTACCCAAATGAAAATATTTACATAAATAAACATTCAAATAATGTATATGGAAAGTATTTTATGTAATGTAATTACAAAACATATATATTTAACTTACACAAAATATAAATTTAATTACATTGGCTACTAAAATGCTACATAGCTATGAGAATTCACACACTCAAAAATTAACTTATGCAAGTTCTAAAAATGCATTTTTTATTACATCATATAAAGGAAGTGCCAGCCTCTTTAACTTTTAGCTTAAGAAATAAAAAAATTGGATCATGCCTAGCTTGAATCTAATTGTAGTAGATTTCAAAGACATTCTGCTTCATTCCATGTAAACTTTCCTAACGCAGAGGATCTCATTAATATACATACAATTTAATGTACTGCCCATGCTTCGAATTATTGAATAGCAAACAACAGAGCAATAATTTAAATTATTACTGCTACAACGACTGATTCCCTTCCTGACTGGACCCCAGAATTGGCTGAAATGCCACTTGCAGACTTCTCTTTCCTCATTATATCTCTTTCAGTGAATTCACCTCATTTGGAAATTGCTATTTTTTCTCTCTCCTTTTTAAAAATATATCTTTATTGATTTCAGAGAGAGGAAGAGAGAGGGAGAGAGAGATAGAAACATCAATGATGAGAGAGTCATTGATCGGCTGCAGCCCGCAACCCGGGCATGTGCCCTGACTGGGAATCGAACCCCGATCGCCTGGATCCTAGGTCGATGCTCAACCACTGAGCCACGCCTGGCCAGGCTATTTTTTCTCTCTTTTTAAAAATTAGGCTATAAGATCCATGAGAATGGGGATCTTATCTAATCCATTCACTTATCCTAGGATCTAGCATAGTGCCTGATAAATAATAAAAGCTTTATGAATATTTATTAAATTAACAAATGGACCATTACCACAAGTTAGTGAACAGTGGAAGGATAAAGATAAAAGATGTTTCTCCTACTTAAGACTTAAGTGCATTCAAGTACATTCACTTAATTTTGATTAAATTAAATTTTATTTTTTTATTTGGTAATGAATTTACATGGTTCAAATTTCAGTGAAATATATACATTAAGAAAACTTGATTGCACACTTTCCTTTCTCCCAAATTTATCTCCTTCTATTCCCTAAAATAATTGCTTTTCTAATAGATTGTATAATTTCCAGTGTTTAATTATGCAAATACAAACATTAAAATATATATTTTATTAACCTTCCCTTTGATTACATAAAAGTTACATATGCTATAAACACTCTTCTACATTTTTTTCCTCCTCTGAACAATAAGTCCTGGAGATCTTTCTCTGTTGGCTACTTCCATCTTTTGTACAGGTACATAGCGTTCCCTTTTACGTTGCCAACCTCCTGCTGTTAATGATGCTGTGGCGATTATAGCCTTTTACATATATCATTTTGGATTTGTGCAGGGACATCTGGAAGATAAACTCCCGGGTTGGAACTGCCTTGGCAATGACCGCTGCTATAACACATGATTGCATTTGGAATTGCCAAGGAGTAAGCACATTATTAATTTTGAATAATACCACTCCACAGCGATTGTACTATTTGGTATGCCCACCATATATTAACCTAGGTCTTTTAAGAAAAAAATGCCAAAATGGCATTAAACATGAGATTTTATTTGGGTAAATGCCTCAAAGTATATCAAGACAAAACCTTCAGACAGTGATACAAGTCTTCTGGTGAAAGAGAGAGAGGAAAAGGTTAGGCGAAAGCATCCCTCAGCCATGCTGCTTACAGAATGATAGGCTACAGTCAGGGAATCCTTGAGCCAAAGTCAGCCAACAAAGAACAGATCTGCTTTAGAATCCTTGCTTGGTCTCAGATACTGGCTGCTGGTGGCCATGGAAGGCCAAAGACGAGTAGCAAAAGCCCATGATCAGTTATAATCCCTGTAGTTGGAAATTTGCTAGGCATGTAACGCAAATACTATTTAAAAATTAGAGGTCTGACTTTGGGTGGTAAACACACAATAAAATATTACAGATGATGGATCATAGAAATGTACACTTGAAACCTATATAATTTTATTAACCAATGTCACCCCAATAAATTTAAATTAAAAAAAAGTTAATGACAGGCTTATTCTCCCTCCCAGCTGAAAACGTATTTAAATCCTTCTGAAGACTAGCTAGGCCTTTTGTCAGCTGGTATTTGTCAGCTTTACGATCCAAGAATATCTTTCTCAAGAACCTGAGAGTCATCTCTTTGAAACCTAAACATTATGGGTGATAGCATTCCTTGTCCCAGCTTCTGTGGGAGTGTGGGAGTCTGACTTCAGTGGGAACCTTGCTCCAAGGTACCAAACTATTTCCCGCTGTAAAAATATGAGTTTATGTTTTCCCCTGGATAAAGCCAATTAGCTAACACAGATGGTCACCCCAATTACCAGTTAAAGTTAGGATGAACTATGTAAAAAATAGTGTTCTCTAGTTCTTGCTTGAGGACTAGTTATTGTTTATCTTGAAATCCCATATGCAATGGGTAGTATCTGCTTGGCTATATAAGGCAGTGAGATTTCTTCCTGTCTGCAATCTCTTAGCGAATTGCCTGTGATGACCATCACATCCTGGTTTAATTCTTTTTCAATAATGAAAGTGTTTTCTTTCTCTGTTACCTTTGTAGAGAGAATTTCCACGTTGGGAGACTTTTAAAAAATTACATTTTCACAACAGTTGCAACAGACAGGTATTTTGGTGTCAATTCACCCAAGTGACTTGTCAAACTTTTCACTTAACTTGCCGAGGAGCCCATCTAGACTGCCTTTAAATGGGCATGATTTTACTTGACTGTTCATCTACCTCATTGCGAGGTAAGAAGAGGCAAAATAAAACCACGTTGAAAATGTAAAGCACTTTATAGATGTAAATTTATTCATCTTTACTTCCATCAACATTAGTTGAAGGCATCCCTACAGAACTATTTATATTTATTATTATCAAATGCTTGGAAAAATATGGAATATACTGGAAAGATTTATATACCATAAATGAATTTGGCAAGCTATGTTTACTGCATAGTCCAGAAAAGCACTCTTATTAGCACTTCAATTTAACATGAATGGAATCTGCATGAATAGATGAGAAACACTGAGTCCCTAATAGCAGAGAAATACCAGAAAAAACATTAGTGGTTTCAAGCAGCAAAAGGGCTTTGTATGCATTAATAAATAAGCTATTTGATGATGGTAATTATAGCATTTATCTCTACCTTTGTATGATACAAATATATCTCGGAAGAGCAAATAGACATAACTTGTGGAAACATGCATTAATATAACATATCACATAATAGATCTTAGTTGATGGATCGAACTCATGTTAAATAGGGCAAGCAGAAAATTATAAATTCCATAACTCTAAAAGGTTTTTCTTTGCTCATACTTTTTACTATCCTTCCTCAGTCCCAATTGTAACATAAAATGTTATCCCTTTAGCTGAATTTACTTTCTTTACTCTGACCCTCTTCAAATCAGCTTTAAAGAAAGCTATTTCTTTTAATACAGGCTTAGGAGCTCTGACAGAGCCTCACTTACTTGTAATATGGGCATTATGCCAGGGAAACACCATTTATTTTATATTTTAACATTTTAAATTGAATTTATTGGGGTGACATTGGTTAATAAAATTATAAAGGTTTCAGGTGTACAGACAGAGAAAGGCAAGTATCATATGATTTCACTCATATGTGGAATCTAATGAACAAAATAAACTCACAAACAAAATAGAAACAGGCTCATAGAGAGGAGGCTGATAGCTGTCAGAAGGGAGGGGTTTGGGGGGTTGGGTGAAATAGGTGAAGGGATTAAGCGAACAACAATAATAATAACAAAACAAAAACAAAATCTCATAGACACAGACAAAGCATGGTGATTACCAGAGGGAAAGGGGACTGGGGAGAGGTAGAAGAGTGTGTGGGGGAATAAACGGTAAAGGAAACACCATTTAGATACTATAATTAGGTTAGACAAGCAATGAAAGAAACACCTATCTAAAGTAGAGGCATTTATATGCATATTCACCATGGAGAACTCTCTATTCCAATTACTTAACACACAGCTTAAAAATCAAACCTGGCACTGAATTCTATACATCTAGGCTCAGATGTGTGCCATTATCTTTATACTTTTCCTGTTGTGTTTTTCCCGAGGGGCACATTTACCTATTCTGCATTCTATCTGGGTTACTTTCTTTGACCTTTCTTGCTTTCATTTCACTCCTTTTGACTTACAAATCCCCTTCAATCTATAGTAAATGCCATGGATAAATAGCACAATTTTAACTTCTCACCTCTTTATTTTAAATACACTCTTTGTGCACACTGCTGGTAACATTTATAGCAACATACCAATATCCTAACTTTCCATAAGACATTACAGTCAATACATTCAAAAATATTAGTCTTCTCTGATTCTATACAAAGGAAACTACTTGGTTTCAGCTGAATAGAAAAATTTTCTGAAGGCTAGGATGCATGTACAAACTTCTAAAATGGCACAATTTCATTTACTATTTAAAATATATGGGTGTGCCTTGGCCAGGGGCGGGGCTCCGTTGCTTGGAGCATCCTCCCGAACACGGAAAGGTTGGGGGTTTGATTCCCAGTCAGGACACATACCTAGGTTGTGGGTTCCATCCCCAGTTTCTCTCTCACATTGATGTTTCTCACTCACTCTCTCTCTCTAAAAATCAATAAAAATAAAAATAACAACAGTGAGAATTTTAAAAATATATAAAATGTATGGGGGTGGTATTAATCATTTGTATATAATTTGTATTATTGGAGACATTGGAAACAATCAAATTATTATATCTCTCCCTGATTAAAAAATTATGTATCTTAAAGTTTCACTTCTTTAAAATGCTATATGTATTGTTCGACCAACTCCAGAAATAGATATTGACTGAAATGATCACAAGACCTATATTTCGCAGAAATATCTATCTGTAAAGACACTTTGGAGAAATGCTTGAATTTGAAAAAGTATAACAACAACAAAATACTTCCTAGTATAGAAAGCTGCACACATCAAAAATAAAACTTTATATATTAATTAATTCAAACAGATTAAAAAAAAATAAAGTATAGATATTACACTGTATTCCAATGCCTTCCTCACTAAGAGCTTGTTGAAAAAATAAAGATACTTATGAATAAGTAATAGGTCTCTGCTCAGTGTCAGTTTGGATTTTATGCTTTTCATACAAGTATTGATGACTTTTTTTCATGGGGAGAAATAGGGTCCCTTGATGCCATTTTTTTTTTTGTATCGGGGCCCACATGTCACATAACTTTTTTTGTGAATGCTCCTTCACACTTTGCTGATGCTAAACATTTATATTTTTTAAAATATCGTGGAGCCCTGACTGCTGTGGCTCAGTTTTTTGGACCATGGTGTCATGCACTGAAGGGTCTTGGGTTCGGTTCCCAGTAGGGGGCATATACCCAGGTTTTGGGTTCATCCCCAGTTCAGGTGCAAGTGGGAAGCACCTGACCTATGTTTCTCTCTCACATCGGTGTTTCTCTCTCTCCCTCTCTCTAAGAAAATCTAAATAAATAAATAAATAAATAAATAAATAAATAAATAATTATGGAGACTCCCCACTTCTGATTTTTCTTTTCATTGGAAGGACATATGTTTGCACAATCATCCCTTTCTCCCTCTCTCTTCTAGGTGAGCAAACTAAAGGCAAGAAGGCTGAGTTCCCCCTTACTGGAGCCCTTTTTCTCCAGCACTGCCTGTATAATTCTGTACCCTGGTATGAGGGATCCAAGACACCCACATACACATTCTTTAATAGCAACTCTATCAGGTCTCCAAATGCCAACTACTTTGTCATCTCTCTCAACTTTCTTAGTGTTTAGGCAGAGACGAGAGGCAATAATATTGCCACCCTCTAAAGGCACCGTCTCAATATATTTATTGGGTTTTCATTTATATCTTGTCTGAAAAGTGTTTATTGCCTAATAATTTGAAAAGGTATATGCACCCTAATGTTCACAGCAGCATGATGTACACTGGCCTAGGTATGCAAGCAACCTAGGAGTGAACCAAATGATGAATAGAAAAAAGAAGAGGTGGTGCATATGTACAACGGAATATTACTCAGCAATAAAAAAGAATGAAATCTTTCCATTTGCAACAAACTGTGTGCCTAGAATGCTAAAGGAAATAAGTCAGAGAAAAACAAATACCAATACCATATGATTTTACTTACATGTGGATTCTAAAAAACAAACAAAGAACCCCAAATTAAAAAAAAAAAAAGAAACAGATGCATAGATACAGAGAAAAAAATGATGGTTTCCAAAGAGGGGAGAGGGAAGGATGAGCGAGAATAAATAAATAAATAAATAAATAAATAAATAAACAAATAAATAAATAAATAAATAAAAAATATTGAACTGCTTAATTCAAGAAATATACAGTTCCAAAACAAAATAAGGACACTGCAAAGAAAGAAACTTAGAGGTCAATATCACCGATGAACATAGATGCCAAAATCCTCAATAAAATATTAGCAAACCAGATCCAGCAATACATTAAAATAGTTCATACACCATGATCAAGTGGACTTTGTTCCAAGGATGCAAGTTTGGTACAATACTAGCAAATCAATAAATGTTATACACCACATAACAAAATGAAGTATAAAAAACACATGATCATATCAATAGATGTAGAAAAAGCATTTAATAACATCTAGCACTCATGATAAAAACTCTCAGCAAAGTGGGAATAGAGGGAACATACGTCATCATAATAAAGGTCATCTTTGACAAACACACAGCCAACATCATACTCAATGGACATAAACTACAAATGTTTTCCTTAAGATTAGGAACAAGACAGGGTGTCCACTTTCACCACTCTTATTCAACATAGTACTGGAAATTCTAGCCACAGCGATCAGACAAGAAGGAAACATAAAAGGCATGCAATTTGGAAAGGAGGAAGTAAAACTGTCATTATTTGCAGATGACATGATGCTGTATATAAAGAAACCTAAAGCTTCCACCATAAAACTACTAAAACTGATGAATGAATTTGTTAAGTAGTAGGATACAAAATAAAGATCCAGAAACCAGTTGCATTTTTATACACCAGTAATGAACTATCAGAGAGGAAGCTAAGAAAACATTACCATTTACCATTGTATAAAAAAATACCTAGGAATAAATTTAATGAAGGATGTAAAAGACCTGTACTCAGAAAATTATAAGACACTGAAGAAAAAATTGAAGAAGATACAAATAAGTGGAAACATGTATCATGTTCATGGATAGAAAGAATTAACATTATTAAAATGTCCATACTGCTCAACCCAATCTATAGATTCAACGCAATTTTTATCAAGATACCCATGGTGTATTTCACAGAACTAGAACAAATATTCAACAAATATATATGGAACCAAAGAAGACCCCAAACAGCCACAGCGATCTTGAGAAAGAAGAACACAGTTGGAGGAATCACAGGACCCAAGATCAAACTATACTACAATGTGTAATGACATGTGTAAAAGGCAATAGTAATCAAAACAGCATGGTACTGGCATAAAGACAGACATATAAGCCAATGGAACAGAATAGAGAACCCAGCAACAAACCCACGCCACTACGGTCAATTAATGTTGTATGTTCAACAAGGAAGGCAAGAGCATACAATGGGGTAAAGACAGTCTTTTCAATAAATGATGTTGGGAAAATTGGACAGATATGTGCAAAAAATGAAATTAGACCACCTTCTTACACTATGCACAATAATAAATTCAAATGGATTAAAGTCTTAAATGTAAGACTTGAAATCATAAAAATGCTAGATGAAAACATAGGCAGTAAAATCATGCACATTTCTCATAGCAATATTTTTTCTGATATGTCTCCTCCAGCAAGGGACACAAAAGAAAAAATAAACAAATAGGACTACATAAAACTAAAACGTTTTTACACAACAAAGGAAGCTATCAACAAAATGAAAAGACAACCCACTAATTGGGAGAACATATTCTCCAATGATACATGTGATGAGGGGTTCATATCTAAAATTTTAAAGAACTTATAAAACTCAACACCAGAAACACAAACAATCGAATTAAAAAACGGGCAAAGGACCTGAATAGACACTTCTTCATAGAGGACATAGAGATGACCAATAGACATATGAAAAGATGCTCAAGGTCACTAATCATCGGAGAGATGCAAATTAAAACTACAGTAAGATACCACTTCACACCTGTCAGAATGGCTCCATCAACAAATCAACAAAGGACAAGTGTTGTCCAGGAACCCTCATGCACTGTTGGTGGGAATGAAGGAAGGAAGAGTGGTGCAGCCACTGTGGAAAAAAAAGCTATGGAGTTGCCTCAAAAAATTAAAAATGGAACTGCCTTAAGATCCAGTGATTCACTTCTGGGAATATATCCGAAGAAATCTGAAACACGGATTCTAAAGAATATATGCACCCCTATGTTCATTACGACGTTACTGACAATAGCCAAGATTTGGAAGCAGCCCAAGCCCATCAACAGATGAGCGGGTGAAACAGCTACGGTACAGTCACACAGTCGAAGCTGGCCTTTTGCGACAGCGTGAATAGACCTGGAGATTATTACGCTAAGTGAAAATAAACCAGTCAGAGAAAGACAAATACCATACGCTTTCAGGTATATGTGGAATCTACTAAACAAAACAAACAAACAAAATAGAAACAAACTGGTAGAAAACAGAATGACAGCTGTTAGAAGGGAAGGGATTTGGGTGTCTGGGTGAAAAAGGTGAAGAGATTAAAAAAACCCAAGCGCCTCATAGGCACAGACCACAGTATGGTGATTGCCAGAGGAAAAAGGGGAGTGGGGGGAGGTAGGAGAGGGTAACGGAGGGATAAATGGTGATGGAAGGAGACTTGTCTTTGGGTGGTGAGCATATACTACAATATACAGATGATGTATTATAAAATTCTGTACATCTGAAACCTATACAATTTTATTAGCCAATGTCACCTCAATAAAAATTTTAAAAATATATTTGCATTCTGGCCAAATAAAATCACATGTGTAAAGTAAGTCAGTAAATAAATAAAGAGAAATATACACTGTCTTTAACTTTTTCACAGTCCTAAAATTTTGTGTTTGACTTTAATTAATTTAAAATTTTCAGGTGTTTTGTCTATTTTAGAGTTCTGTCAAGATAAATTTGATAATAAATAAATAACTTAAAAATTTATTTTTCAGCTAAGATCTGAATACAGATCTATTGGATTCCACAGTCCAGGTTTTACAGATAAGATCTGAATACAAATCTGCTGGATCCCACAGTCTAGGATTTTACAGCTAAGATCTGAACACAGATCTATTGGATTCCACAGTCTAGGGTTTTACAGCTAAGATCTGAACACAGATCTATTGGATTCCACAGTCCAGGGTTTTACAGCTAAGATCTGAACACAGATCTACTGGATCCCACAGTCCAGGGTTTTACACTCTATATCGTATTTTGCACCAGTTTGGCCCTACTAATTTGTTATTTAGTTGTGAATAACTTTGATTCTAACTAACCCAAAAGAAAAATAAAGCATCTTAAAAAACACACAAAACTAATGCAAATCATCCTGTTTATGCATCTAAAATGATTTTTTAAAAAACCATACATTTAAGATAAAAATTACTTTTAAACATCATTTATTTCTCTATTTCTCTGATGACTTGGAGACTCTCCTAATATTAACATGCCTTATTATTAGGCTTGGCTGCCTGCTGTGAACCACAGTGCAGCACACAAGAATCCCACTACAGGCAAATGCCAATGCTGAGATGTTAATGGCTGTTAAGTAAATTTAAACTTAAAAATAAACAACATTCTTAATAGAGGCTTAATTACTGTCAGATGCAGTGTTTTCTAAAAAACAAAACAGAATTTTTCTCCATACCTGTCATGAAAATATATTTCTTCTGAAGGAAATCTTATTTGTATTTTAAAATATGGGACCTGCTAAGCAAGCATGTACTTCTCTGTTTAAATATTGATTACTTTTAGATATTGGAAGATGGGATAAATTTAGACTGTCAAACTACAAAGAAAGGTACTATGCAGACATACACTACTCTTTGTGATACACAATCACATGTCAAGCTTCTTCTGACGATTTAAAATATTGGTCGGGTAAGAACTTGATTTTCTTTTATGTGCTATTTGCTTTAACTTTTGTCTCATTGCTAATCTTGTTATCTTGCTTTTATTAGAACTGCAACTGCTGGATTTTTATTGATTACAACTTTATATTGATATGTCTTGAGCACATCTACAAAAACATACCTGTATGAAAAAGCATAAAGATCTTGCCTTTTGCACATTAGTGATCTATCTGTATCTATCCATTTATCTGTATTTTAATTGGTAAGAAAGTCACAGACTTGGCAGAAGAGAAATCTTAATAATCAGAAACCAGTTTACAGATAGGGAAAATGGGAAATGGAGAGATTAGATTAGCAAACAGTTGGCTTGTGATGTAACTAGAACTAAATGTAAGTTTTCCTGAATCTAAAGATATGAAGCTAATACATTTTATCTACCAAATGATGACCTCTTAACCCAGATCAAGAATTGCTCACCATCGTGGTGAGATCCCTTTCCACGTTGTGCTGGGTGAAGCCAGAGTTTGGGAAAATATCTCACTGTTTGATGTGCTAGTTATCTTCATTTCACTTTTTGGACACATTTTGCTTATTTCTTTATTTTAAGCAATTCAATTACACTATGCCTATACAAAAGTGAACACATGGTAAGTGTTCAGCTTGATGAATATTTATGAAGCGAATATACCTGCATAGCTGCCACTCAAGTCAAGTTAGGGAACATTACTACTACTTCACAAGCCTTCCTTATATCCCTTCCTACTAAATGTACCTCCCCAGGTAAACGTGATTCTTATTTCTATCACTACAGATTAATTTCTTTTTGAATGGTATATAAATAAAAGCTTACTACATATTCTCTTTAGTGTTTATTTTCACCAAACACTATTTGTGAGTTTTATCAATGTTGGGATGTTTCTTCTCATTGCTATTTTTCATTTCATTATATGAATATACTACAATTTATTTACTTACATAACTTTTGATTGACATTTGGATTGTATTTACTTTTAACTATTATAAAAAGTGTGAGTAATATTCTTGTATAAGTCTATTGATATACAAAGTAACACACTTCTATATACCCAGAAATGGAATTTTGGGGTCATAGTTTATATTCAGTTTTGGGAGAATTTGCCAAAGTTATATCAATTTACACTCTGAACAATAACACACAATGGTTTAGATTACTTAATATCCTCACCAGTACCTATCCATATCAGTTTTTCATTTTGTGTTTTTTGCTTTTCTAGTTACTCTAATAGTTTTACAGTGGAATGTTATTTTGTTTTTAATTTTCATTTCTCTGAGGCCTAACCATGTTGAACATTATATATGTATGTATATATACATTTTATTTATTCAATCATTCATTGAGTCATCTATTCATTCATTTATTTTATGACATCCTGATCCATTCTTCATGCTTTTCCATCAAGTTCTATGTCTCTGGACATTGACTTGTACCGACCCCACCAGTAAGTTCCTTTCCCTTCTTGGTTCCAACCATAAGGATCACTGATAGGAGATGAAAGAGAGGCAAGGAGGGAAAGGAATCAGACATTTCTTCTCTCTACTCCTTTCCTTGGGCTATGCTGCAAACAGTCTGTGATTTTTCACAGAAAGGCCTTAGCTTTCTGTAAGTTAGTATATCTCATAGCCCCTCTTTGTCTCCAGTTTCCTACTAACTGTTCCTTCTTCTACACCAAACACCTAAGGGTGGTGTGGAAACCTTGCTGGCGTTGGCATATTTCACTATCTCTTGTGATTTTCCTATCCCTTTCCACAACTATATGTATAGGTATTTATAAAGCCATCCTCTACTTATTCAAATTGAAATGTACTATTTATTTCCTGCTGGAAATCTGTATGATATGCACTACTATTTCTAAATTGTCCTGATCATGTGTGGAATGATCGCGTATGCAAGATGGAAATTTGAAAATTAAGTGAGTGGTATTTAATAGAAAATGCAGTGTTTTAGAGTAGAACTCCCACCAGGACATTAAGTAATAAATGCTTGCCATGGTAGAACCCATGTTTAAGCAAATGTAAGATATTCTATTACACTGGCATCTAAGGTCAATTCCTTAAGCATTTTGGTTGCTTGTAGAATTATTTAATCCATGTTTTGTAGCAACAGAAAAATAAAAAATTGAAATTAATATACGTGGTGTGATCTCAAAGATGTGTATACCAGATTTGCCTAAGGATCTTAACATAGTGTCTTAATTTCTATTCATTATCTACTCATTTGTGATAAGGTTGATCTAACAATTTGACATATTATTGTCTGAAATGATGGTATCCCTCTCTATCTTCTTATGTACTTTTTAACTCCTGCCTCAGATAATTTCAAACACAAGCCAAGTAAATCTCTTTCTTTAAGGGCATAAATAGCCTTCATCATAGCTATCAAAATTCTATATGCAAAACAAGCAACCTGAGAGAGGGCTGGGTTTACAGGGAGTGGAAATTTACAAATTCCCAGGAAGAATGAGAGAGATGATTGTAATTTCATTCTTAAATGTTTTAAGCCTGGGGACTAATCTCTGTTAAGTATTAGTTAAGGAGGGTGTCCATAATAATGAAAAAATAGGCCTAGCAGCAGTGCCAATTTAGAGCTAATTCAAGTTGAAGTGTAATAAGATAGTTTTATAAGATAATTAAATAGGACTGATATGCGAGGTAACAACTGAGAACATTCCATGGGGTTATGAGCTCTTCTTCCTCCGGTTTGCTCTCCTACCCATTGCAATTTGGTGTCTGCGCCCCAAACACCTTTTTCATAATTCTTCTAAAAATCAACAGTGATCTTGTAAGGTTTTCTCCAAATTTATGCACCAATTAATAGTGTTGACCATGCCTTCCCTCTTGAAACTCAATGATACAATATCCAGCTCTTACTTTGGTTCCCTTCTTTCTGACCACTCCTTTTATGCCCTGTCCTGAATTCCCTTTTATTTCCTACCCCTTAAACATGTGCATTTCACAACATTCAACTATTGGGCTATTTCTCTGCTCATTCTACATTTTAGTGGGTTAACTTAATTGCTTATTAAGAGTAATCCTTTACTTTAATGTCTTTAAAATCTTCATACATAATACCCCCCTTTCCATGTGCTATATAGATCTGTATTCTGAAGCTGCTTACTAGATACATTTAATGTGCATACCCTACAAAAGACTTTAGTTCCAACACAGTCTAGTTGGTTATCTTACTTTCCAAAACTGTTTATTTTTCCTCCCAGTTAATAAAATCATTCTTCAGTGGGTCAGCCAAGCTAGGAAACCTCATCATGATCCTGAAGTCATCCATTTAGCTCGTCTGTCATTCAGTGCGTCAGCAAGCGGTGTTAATCCCATCTCCTGAGTCTTTTGGGGATCTGTCTTTTCTTTTCCATTCTCCTAGTTCCTCCTCTTGTTTGCAGGCTCATTAGTCCTGTTTTGGTCTTGGGTGGTGACATGTTTTTTGTTTTTGTTTTGTTAAACTGGCATAATTTATCACATTAGTACCTGTACAAAACCAAGTAAACACCGTGAAGTATACAGTGTCTTCCACAATAACTGCCAGATAGCCCGTGCTATTCCAGCACCCTCACTATTTTCATATTCGTTCAAGTATGATTAGAATATGTTGTTTAGAGAAAGAATCTTTCTGGTCCACATTTTCTATTAAAAGAAACACATATTTTCCTCTTTGGCAAAAGAGGTTAAATCCCCCACAGTGAACTCACAAAGCAAACTCAGGTAAAAACCACGGAACATGAGGTGCAGCTGAGGTCTGGGCTCATGGGGAATTGCAGACACCCCCCGAGGGGAAGGTTCCATACAAAACCCGTTCAGTTCCCAGCCGCCTCAGTAGAAAGGACTCTCCTAATTTCCCTGACTCCTTTGGTTTATGCACAAATATCGACCTTCCACTGATCTTTGTCATGGGTATAAATGTGTGCTTCTAAAACATAAATCAAATCATATCCCACCCTTACTCTAAAAATTACAGTTACAAAATTAAATACATACTTGTATGAGATCCGGCTAAGAAGAACAAAGATTCCAATAGCAATACATTCTTTGAAAAGGAAACATAAGAAAAAAAAAAAAAAAGTCCTCACAGAATAGGATATGAATAAGGATAGCATTTCTATTAATTAATTTATTTATTTTAAGTTTCTTTATCTTTATTGTTGAAAATATTACACATGTCCTTTTTTACCCCCATTAATCCCCTCTGCCCGGCATCCATCCCACCCCCAGGCCTTCCTCAGACCAATGTCTGTGTCCATGGGTTATGCTTATAAACATATAAGTTCTTTGATTAATCTCGCCCACCCCGGCCCTCCCCACCTTCCCTCTGAGACCCCTCAGTCTATTCCATGCTTCTATGTTTCTGGATCCATTTTGTTCATCAGTTTATTTTGTTCATTAGATTCCACATATAAGTGAGATCATGTGGTACTTGCCTTTCTCTGACTCACTTATTTTACTTAGCATAATACTTTCTAGTTCCCTCCATGTTGTCCCAAAAGATAAAAGAGCCTTCTTTTTCACAGCTGCATAGTATTCTATGACGTGAATGTCCCACAGCTTTATCATCCACTCATCTACTGATGGGCACTTAGGCCGTTTCCAGATCTTAGCTACTGTGAATTGAGCTGCTATGAACATAGGGGTGCATAAGTTCTTTGTGATTGGGGTTTCAGGTTTCTTAGGATATATTCCTAGAAGTAGGATCACTGGGTCAAATGGCAATTTTTAAAACAATGTTAGATTTTATAATTTTTGAAATCTTACATAGTTTATTTTTAAACCATTGAAGGATATAATATATAACTTTATTATATTTATTGTCCACTTGGATTTTCTTTTCAAGTAAAATTATTCCATATCACCTTCAAACATGCACACATACGCATATATATTTATAATTTATATATTATGTATATATATACATATATATATGTATAATCTCAGAGAAACAATATTTATGCAATAATCTCAGAGAAACAATATTTATGAATTCATAAATTTGTGAATTCATTAAAAATGAGTCTAAACTATCTAATTAGAAATATTTATTTTTTTAGAAAGAAAGACTGTTAGGGTGCACTGAAAAAATGAAAATTGTTTCTAATCTGCACTTTCCCCCTTAATTAATAGGGCCAATGAGTTGGTATTAAAATGTGCATTTATAAATAGGCTTCTGCAGACATGTGACATTACACACCTGCCCAATAGCTTTAAATTGCAAATGCAGCTTTTTTTTTCTTTCTTATTTTGTATATATTTATAGTAATTGATAAAACTGCTTTTAAAATGTGATCAAATTTCTGTTACTTTCCATTAGTTAACATTTCCAGTAATATGCTTAATAGTAATATGCTAGCTAACTTTGGATATTAATAAATTATATCAAATAAAGAGAACAGGTAAATTGCAAACTTGTGAATTATATCCAAATAATTTCAGATATACCCCATTATATCTCTAGAAAAATGTTTTTTAAATTTTATTTATTTATATTTTTGTCTTTTAAAATTTATCTTTATTGTTGGAAGAATTACAGATGTCCCCCTTTTCTCCCCCATTGACCCCTTCTACCCTGCACCCACCCTCACCCCAGGCATTAACCACACTATTGTCTGTGTCCATGGGTTAAGCATATAAGTATATAAATTCTTTGGTTAATCTCTCCACACCCACCCACCTCCTGCCCTTCCCTCTAAGATTTGTCAGTCTGTTCCATGCTTCTATGTCACTGGATCTATTTTGTTCATTAGTTTATTTTGTTTTTTAGATTTCACATATACGTGAGATCATGTGGTATTTGTCTTTCTCTGCCTGGCTTATTTAAAAACATTATTTCTGAGGAAGTTGCTCTTGCCCCCTTTTTTCTGAAATGCTCTTAATAATTCTAAATTTCTGATTTATGCCTCTAGAGAGGCTATAAACATAGACTGTATGTGCACAAGTGTATCATTAATCATTAAAACTATTAAATATTTTTTGTTTACCAAAATTTCCCTCTACTAAAGAATGAAAGATTGTCCAGCCGGGCGTGGCTCAGCGGTTGAGCATAGACCTGGGATCCAGGTGATCAGGGTTCAATTCCCGGTCAGGGCATGTGCCCAGGTTGCTGCTCAATCCCCAGTCGGGGGCTGCAGGAGGCAGCCGGTCAATGACTGTCTCATCATTGATGTTTCTATCTCTCTCTCTCCCTCTCCTTTCCTCTCTCTGAAATCAATAAGATATATTTTTTTAAAAAAAATTTTAAAAAAAGAGTGAAAGATTAGCCAAAGAATTTATATGCATATATGCATAACCCATGGACACAGACAATAGTGTGGTAAAGGCCTGGGGCTGGGTTGGGGGGGGTGGGGCAGAGGTGAGGGGTGGAAAGGGTCCATGAGGAAAAAGGGGGACATCTGAATACTTTCAACAATAAAAAAAGAAGATATGAGCTTTTACACAGCAAAAAAAAAAATAAAAATAAAAACTGGTAAGAAAAAGAGCAGTAAAATAAAAACTGTTTGCATCTTAATAATTATCAATGAGAACAAATAATGTTATTTTCAAATTCCATCTCTTATTTGCTGACCCTACTGATAAAAGGAATACCCTTTTGAAGTTGTAAAGAATTCTGTACTCTTAGAATTTTCTACTTGGAAATTGGCACCAAGTCTATAAACATCCCATAGGTACAATAACTCAAATACAATTTAAAACCAATGTTGCAGGTTACTATAACCAATGAACAATGCTCCTTTAGATAAGTATTTAAACTAATGACTAGGAGGTAGGAGATACTTTGTTTTGATGTTATTACAGATAATACTTAGAAACCCAGAGTTTTCTTGACTTTTTCAATAATATAAAGTGAAATAACGTACAGTCAAGTTTACAATCTAAGTCACCGATCTTTCATCTTTGCATTTCCTCTATTGAGGCCCTGAATCTAGTAAAATCTAGTCAGGTTTACCAATATAAGAGTTTCAGTAATAGAGGAGACAAAAAATATGTTAATATCCTTACCTTGAAGAATAAACCTTGTACCTATAGCCAGAGGGAAATGCACTGCTTCCTTTGGCATAGTCAACAGCCCCAATAATTTAATTATTAGCTATATTTGAGCTAAATTTAAAGTCTTAGATAATCAGAATGTTTGCCAAATATTCCAAATTGAGGAAGGGATAATGTAGAGTAATGGGCAATAAATGTTCCTGAGACTATGGCATCCTTATCTCACACAATATACAAAAAACAATTTCAGGTTAAATTTATATACGTCAAAAGACACATAAAATGTGGAAGTCTGTCAACACTTCAGGGGAAGGGCTTTACAAAACATAAAACCAACACGGCATTTATCTAGAATACATACTAAATAATTCCTAAGGAACAACAAAATAAAACAAAGTAATACAAATTAGGCACTAGAAGTAATCAGATATTTCACTGAAGAAGCACAATGGCCTACCAAACTTATAAAAATATGTTAAATTAGTAATCAGGGAAATGAAAATTCAAATCACAATAACACACAATTTCATACTCAGCAGATGGGCAAAGTTAGATAATACCATGTTCTGACAAGGATGTTGGTTGCTGGAAATTATCATTGTTACTACTGCTCTGGAAAGCAGTTTCAGGTAACCTAGTAAATTGCACCTATACTAGCAATTCTACTCCTCATTATCTACCCTAGAAAAACTCTTATACATGTGTATCAAGATATAATTGCAAAAATGTTTTATATCAGTGTTGTCTATGTCAACAAAAAGGCACACCCCCCTCACGCATATCCACAAACAGAATATTAATTTTCAGTATACTCGTACAATAATTGTAATATAGCACTGAAAATGAAAACTCCATAGCCACACACATCAAAATAAAGTAATTCAAAGTCAACATTTTGAGTTCAAAGAAGCATCCCATAAAAGAATATACAGTAACATTATATTTTTAAAAAATAATTTTTGATATCTTGGGCTGAATAATAGCTACACAGTTATTTAATTTTTACAAAACTACATGTTTATGTTTCTCTGTCCACTTCTCATGCATGCTATATTTCAGTGTTTTTTAAATCATTGTATAAAAGAGCAATACTGGATGATGAAGGAAGAAAGCAGGCAAGAAGGAAAAGCATTCTAGGGACTTGACTGTAGTTTGCTTTTAACTCCCTTTCATCACTGTAGATCCCCCCTCCCCCCGCCCTGCCCAGTTTCTACCTCTTGACTCACTGCAAAGCCCTCCCTCACCTCAGATCTCTCTCTCTCTCTCTTTTTTTACATAGGCTACAGAGACTTCGATAAAAGAATTAGTGAAAACAAAAGACCTAGTTCTCTAAAATCTCCTTTGAAGACTGAGCATTAAAGTGTCACGTCATTGACATTGGGTAATTATGTATGAACTGCTGGGAGGACGACATCATCATCAGAGTCAACAGCATTGGTATTGGTGGAAGAGACAACAGAGGTGACAGTAGTGGGTTAAACCTTGAAAACAAGCAGCACTAACTGGAGAAGCAGTAACATCAGTGGTTACTGTTGGGTAATGTAAGAAATTGCATCAAGAAGTATAGAGCTACAAGAGAAAAAAATAAAAATAGCAAGATATAACATAGTGCCTTATAGGGCAAGTTCTTAAAGTACATGTGAAACAGTCATTGGGGAATCCCAGCAAAATTTCAGGGAAACTTAAGGAATTTGAAGTAGTTTTGATGAAAAACAAACTGAATGCAATGTCATCAGGCTTCGGAAGGGTTGCTGGTGGTCATAATAGGTATGTGTTTAAAGCATACTTATTTTGTTATACCTATCAATTTCTTACACCCAAGTCACATGTAGCCTTAGAGATATGGGCTACATCAATTTGGAAACATAAATATATTTTCCTTTTAGGGCAAGTTCCTAAAGTACATGTGAAACAGTAAACATTTTTATAATTATTTGGAATCATATAGCCAAAAATATTGTTCAAAAGGTTTGGTGTTGACTTGCTACTCTAAACACAGTTTACGATATTGTTTTCCACTGATAATGCATTTGGGTATTAAATAACCAACTTATAAATGGACATTTGAAATGTACCATATTTATAAATTGAGGGTTCCCAATACACAGACAAGGGAATTTACAGAGGTAGAATTTGTTGATAAACATTAAATAGGAAATCCGTGGGGCCACTGTGTATTTTAGAAGGCTGCAAAGGGAAAGCTGTACGTTAGTTGAATGGGGCTCCTCTGAAGAATGGAAGTAATTACTGCCCACTTAAAAGGGAAATAAGACATTTCCCTAAAAAGAGAGAGGAAAGTAGGAATGATGTAAGTTCTCCTTCCCCAGATGAGTCAAAAGAATGTTCACTAACCTGAGAGGCCTGGCCTTCAGAACGAGGCAATCCAATCAGGCCCACAAAGCTAAGGCAGCATCTAACCCTGAGTGCCAAAGCAATAACCGCGACAATATCTAGGAACAAAATCAAGCAGTGACGCTGAGAGATAATAGTAACTTCAATCTTTTGTTTCTTTTTTGTTTGTTTTGTTTTGAAGAAGCCCAAGTCCAAATTTATTATATAATCAGCTAAGGGTTCCTTCACATTTTACAAACTCGCATTAGATTAGGGACCTGACAGAATGACAGTAGTTAGTTTTGCCAGTTTCCTAAATTCAAGTCACTGGAATAATGCTGCTTTTTTAAATTAGGGTTATTAATATAATTCCTCGGTAAGACTACCTGTTCTGAATTTTAGATTTCTATCAGAACCAGAGGGACAGAGGATTTTGGAATGAGAAAGTAAAAAGATATGACAATTTGGCAATATTTCATGAAACTAAAAGCTTTGTAAATGCAGGGAAAGAATACACTATACAGGAAGGGCCTATGTTGATGCATCAAAATCCAAGAAACATATTAATACAATTACATAAGAATGATTTATAGACATCCTACAAAGATAGGTAATAAGATAAAATTAAAACAACATTTTCATTGGTTCTTATTTATATTAATATCAGCTAAGGTTACTCTCATATTTTATAGGTTCTCCCCCCCCCAAAAAAAGTTATTTTAAATAAAATCCTCTTTCATTTAAATGGTTTCTTATGGAGAAATTATATATTGCAATTAATTATTTACTTGAAAGAACATGTGCACGTATGTGTGTATGTATATATGTGTGGCATAGTTTTTGATGTGGTTAAAAATTCAGATTGTACTTATGGTGAATTTTTTTACTATAGCCATGAATGTACATGTGTTAACAAAATATCTTTATACACATTCATTAAACAAATATATACTGAACAGTGTCAGGCATGTTTCTATATGTTCAGGATATAGCAATGAATAAAACAAAGATATTCTAAGAGTATATTTTCTTTCTTTACATAAGCAGTCTTTTAGAGTATTTAAAATTACAAATTAGAAACCTCTAACTAAATCATGAAAAAATGCAGAAATGTTATTTTTTAGTGTTAGCATTAACATTAAAAATGTATATCGAAATGTGTTCTTGTAGAGTCACTTTTATTCACAGTTCTCAGAGAACTATATAACATTCTAATTAATTTTACATAACCCAACAAATACAGATAAGCATTATTCTTCTGATATACAAATGAGGAGACTGTAACATAGAAGCTGAATTCACATTGCTCTCTATACCTCATTTCAGCTCTTAAGAAACCCCATAGCTATTGGGGGGTTTAGCTCATGTATTGCTGTGTACCTCTGTGACACTTTTTTCATTACTCAAGATAGATATTGTTTGAGAAGTGATATAGAAGAAATCTTTGTGGGGATTGGATTCTGAACAATGTTATATAGTCCATGGGACTTACTCAGCAAAATGTATAGCAAAAGTAGACTGGACCATGCTCACTTATGTCATTTCTTCATAGATATAAAGCCTGATATACATTTGGTTCCAAGAAAACAGGATAATTTGCTCAAGGCCTCCTGATTCTATAACTTGGAAGGCCAAATAAAATCTTAAATACATTTCCTTCAATACAACAAAAACTAACCAACTAAAAGAATGAACAAACAAAAAACCCAACTTTCCTTTCTAAAGTAAAGTGACAGACTAATCATTGCTGAATCCTAAAGAATGCATTAAAGCTCAATTATTTTTTTAATGTTTTTATTGATTTGAGAGAGAGAGAGGAAGGGAGAGGGAAAGAGAAACATCGATGGAGCAAGAAGGATCTTTGGTTGTGTCCTGCATGTCCCCTACAGGGGATCTAGCCAGAAACCCAGGCATATGCCCTGACTGGGAATTGAACTGGTGACCTCTTGGTGCATGGGATGACACTCAGCCAACTGAGCCACATAGGCTAGGGCTCAATTACTTTTTATAGAAAAAAGTAACCAATTCTATCAGTCAGTGAGTAGTCACGGATTTAAAACAAACCAATAAACACACCAGGTAGTTCAATAGAGGGATTATGATATAACAATATAATAGAGGGATTATAATATAACAAGTACTATAATGATGTTAGAATTGCTGAGGCCAAACAAATGGGGAGATGAGGAAAACAGAGATCAGCAAAATTCAAGAAGCCACTAAACCTAGTTCTGGAGGGTTATGGTAAGGAGGTAGTGTAAGAGCCTCGGCTGCCGGGTTTGAGCAATAAAGCAGATACAGCCACCTCTCTCTGGTAATCATTCAAATAAGGTACAATTATCCTCATACTCTGTCACCTTCTGAGAGACCAAAAGTAAATGTCTTTTCTCCAGGCCTTGACACAAATCTGCCAACCTGGTTTCTCATACCAACTAAAGTTCCACACCAATGAAACAAATAATTAGCCAATGCCCATGAATCAGTACCTTGGAATGTCTTTTTCCTTCCATGAATAATGAAGAATTAGATGTATTATCCAAAGTTTAGCTCTCTGAGAGTGTTTCCTTTTAGGGATGCAGTGACTGAGTTATTGCAATAGCTTTTTAACTGGTTTTTCTGTTTCTACCTCCCATTTTCTACTCCACATGATAGCCAAAGTGATTCTTTTAGAGCATAAGGTGTATCATAACTGTTCTTTGCTCAAAACTCCAGAGAAATCCCTAATCACTCAAAAGAGAGTCAAAATTTTGACACAGTTAGAAGACCATTTGTGACCTGGCCTTGCCCCAACTCTGTGAACAGTGTCCTAGTATTTTCAAAGTTAAACAGTCAAGAAAGACTTTATTCAAGACTATATATATTTCAATAGAAGAGAGACTAAACTTAATTCCACTAAGGCAAAGGGCTAGAGAGTTTTTAAAGAGCTGGGGGAGGGCGAAGCATAGGTCACTTGTGCTTGCTACACCCAAAGGGAAAGTAACCCTTCACCTACCTTCATAAGTGGTAGCATTCTACAACTTGGAGCAATTGCCCACAGAAATTAGGCTCCTACCCACCCACGGAGACTGGGCAATAGCAGAGCTATCTCTTTCAACTTTTACATTTCAAAGACATGGTTCCCATGTCCTTAAGAAAGACTGTAAACTGGTAACAGGCTGGGAGAAGATTTGCATACATTTCAAAGAGGCAGAGAAGAAATTTACAATTGCAAGCGTCTTAAATTCATGCTTTAAGAAAAGGGAGGGCAGGGAACTAGAGTCAGGAAGAAATCTGTCCACAGTTTAGTGAAGCTGAGGGGAATGATAAGACCTTCTGGGTTAGTATTTACTCTTCTCCTATCCTCCGCCTCAGAAGCATGAGCTGCCTTCTTCCTCAAACACACTTCTGCTTCATAAAATTTGCATTTGCTGGACTTTCTGTCTGGACTATTATTCTGCCAACTTACTACAGGGCTTGTTCTCTAATTTCCTTCTGATTTGTGCTCATCTATCAACATACCAGAGACACTTTTCATGATCACCCTACTTAAAACATTCACCTTTCAAGCACAGTAAAACCTTGATATAATGGATTAATTCAGGCGAGGGGTGTATGTTAAAGCTGAAAGGCTGTTGTATAATAAAGCAGGTTTTCCGAATGTGTATGTAAAAAATTGAAAAATTAGTTAGTTTACCTATTTTTACTTATGTAGGCACATTTGTGTAATTAAGTATGAAAAGTTTAATTTCACAGAAAAGTTTTCTATATGTATTACTGTAAATTTAAATTTATGCCAAATAGGTCTAGTAAATGCGTGCATTCACCAGACACCTCAAGTAAACAAATGCACATGGTTGGGGCATGGCTTAGCCCAAGTGGGAACCTCAGCCTGCACTGCATTAAAACTGCTGCAGAAAGTCGCACCACCACTGACAACAGAACCAATTACTACGCTCCAAGCAGTGTGATCACCTGCTAATCATTCAATGAACATTGTTTACCCTTGGAGACTCTTGGATTTAAATATGTATACTATAGTTGTAGATATGTAATATTTATTTATGTTGGCGAAATTACTATAGTGTTTTTCCAACATATATCTTATTCACTAAAATTTGTTAAAAATAACAGTGAATTAATAACAAAGAAAAAACTGTTAATTATAAGCAAATCTTGGTTAAAAGCATTTTAAAATGTGTTAATTTTCACATATGACATATGGACAGGGAATTTTGTCCATTAAATCTGAAGTCTGTTAAATCAAGGTCTGAAAAATCTGTGGTTTACTGCACTTGATATTCCTTACTGTGCTTCATATTTCTCTATATTACTTAAAATATCTGATATATTATCTGTAATTTAAGCACTGAGAACTTAGATAATTAGCTTAAATTATTTTCTCACATAGATTTAGAACCTAGTATATGAGAGGTGTTCAATAAATTCTTGTTAAATAAAATGAATTAATGAAGCAATTATTAACATTATTTCAGTTTTCAAAACAACAAAATCAAGACATAAACATATTAAAGTACTTAGAGCCATAGAGTCATTAAATGCCAGAGTTATTTATTAATCGACAACAACCTCTGCCTGATCCCAAACCTGTTTAGCTACTAATTAAAAAATTAGAACTTGTAATTTTTTAAACAAACTTATTGTAATGATTTCATTACACACAACTCGCAATAGTAAAGCAGAGTAGCCATTCAGCTTGCATACAATTTTTGAGTTGTCTCAACAAATTATCCATACCACCTACCACACTGCCTGGACTAAGATAAAACTAGGTAAATCATCACTGAATGAATAAGCCAATGAGTGGAGTTATGTAGTCTGGGTTCATGTCACTTCTCATGCACACTGAGATATTTGGCTAATCTCTCTGAACCTGGAAATTATCTGCAAAATGAGAATTAGACTAGGTGGTCTCTGTAGTAGTCATGGCTTACTGACCACCTAAATTTATACAAACCCCTTCCAAATATAGCGAGAATTTGCTGAGAAGTAACTGCGCACCCATAGACTAGATATTCCATTCCTGAGTCTAGGTGGAATTCCTAGTGGAATATAATTATTTACATCACCTCTGGACTGAGCTTTAAAGAAGCAAGTCTACTTCTCTACATTGCCTTTACCTTTCTGCTGGATGAATTTAGAGGACTCCAACACTGTAAGGGAGGGTAGAGCGAAGATACGAAAGCCTGAATTACCATGTGGGAGAGAATTACTAACTGTTCAGGAACATCTGAACAGTTATTTGAGTGTAAAATAACATTTCATGCTACACAGCGACTAAAATAGTTGACCTTATTTATTACTATAGCTAACAATAGTCTAAGTTTATAATCACTGTTAGTTCCAAATATAAAATCCCATATTCTATATCTCATATCAAATTAGTAATGTTTTAAACTTCGAACTTAATTTCCATGTATAAAACAGAAAGCAGTAGTAGTGTACTAATTATTTTCAGTTTTCGGTGTGAACCCTAATTCTTAATTACCTAACAGTTTTAATGGCCATGGTTTCCAAGTCATCATCATTCTTCACTTTTTTCCTTCTTTAGTTGACTTTCAACCATGCTGTTTCATAGTTATTTTTCAATTGTATATGAATCCTTGTGCTTGATAGAAGTGCCTGACTGGCTTTCAGTCTTTCCCAAATACACCTCTGTATGTTTACCTTCCAGTGCTCCCCAATGTAAACCTTCCACTTTAACCAGACTCTCACCTACATTCTTAAATCAACGATGCTATTCAAGTCCCTGAAGAAGCTTTCCCTCCACCAATCTTTTAAGATCTACACACTAATGTATTTTTCTTTGAAGACTTCACCACTCATTCTGTCTCATTAATATTGACTTCATCTACTTACACTTGGGCTCCTAATATTTTATGTCAGGAATGGAAAATGCTTAATTTTTATTTTACCTTTAACTTAATATTGCCTCTATCATTAGGACCGTCATTCCCAGTGGTCTTAAAAATAGAGATTCTGAATATTTTACAAAAGAGGGATTCAGCCTTAAACCATCAATTAGCCATATCGGCATGAAAACTGAGAGCCACTGGTTCACCTCTCTTTTAAACTGCAAGCTTATATCATTCAATTTTATTAAAAAATGTATTTTTAAGTATATATGATTGTTCTACTATCCTATAATATTATTAAAAGAGGGGTTCATATAACTGGACTAAACAAAGAGATTTCGTGTTGTTTTTAAACATTAATCATGATCAGTATTTTTTAAAAAGCCCTCATTATATGAAAACAAAAAAGAACGTAAAATTTCAAATATTCAAATATATCTCTAATAACAGTAGGTTTGAAACAGTGATCAAGAAACAGACAAGCCTGGCATCAGTAGGGTAGGATATTTTAAGTACTCTATCTTCTGCTGATCAGCAATAAAAAAGTAAAATATTTAAGGTTTATATTTAGAGACAACAAATTTGTCAAAAAATATTTTTGTTAAAGGGAGATGATGTAGAAAAAATGTTCCTTTTAGTTTGATTCAATTTAGTACAAAATTATTAAAACAGAGAAGTCAGAGCAGAGGAAAATTATGGTGGTAGTTTAACACTGATAGATTGATTGATGGACTGGATTATCTATCTTATTTTAGGGAGCAAGGTAGGTGATCTTTAAATAAATTAAAGCATAAATTAAACATTATGCTTAAAAGTGCTGATGGCAACAATAATGTTAAATAAAAATATTTGGCTGGTAAATATAAAAAGAGGTGAGTAATAAAGAAAAGTAACTTCAAGTGTCTGGAAAATTTCTTGAAGTATACACGACATAAAAGTTAATACAAAGCGACCTATTTTCCATCAATGGTATCACGACAAGGCAGTGTTTCTTTCTACAAAATAATCTTTAATAACCAAAAAAAAATTATTAACCTATGATTTAATTCTTAAATTTCTTAAGTTTTATTTGTAGGACCAATGGTAGCAAGATTTGATAGACAGTCTAAAATTATGAATAAGAAATCTGTAGCAATTAAGCATAATAAAATTATTCATTTTCATAGAGGGAAAATACAAATTTCAAGAGGGTTGTACACTAAATTTTTCAAATATTTAATATTTTATTAAAATAAAAACACTGTTACAAACATTTTACATTCAAGGGTAAAGCAAATAAGTAAAGTTGATTTACTACAAAAGTTTGAATTTTTTGGTGCAAAACTTTTCAAAGGTTTGGAATTAAATGAATAACTAGCCAACATGATTTACATTAAAAAGCTATTCAAAGGTTGAGATTTTTCTCTTCTAAACATTTACAGAAATGCCAACTGCAGATAAACAAAAAAGCATAAACACATATTATTTAGTATTTATATTCTCAGTCAAGTTCAAGTATTCCGTCAATTAGAACTTAAACTAATTCAAGACATCTGCGTAATGTGTTCTTATCAGTGCTGTAAGAGGAATCAGGATTTATAAACAGATTCAGGAACAGAGTGGCAGGCTAAAAATTAGTCATGCTTCCAGGTGGCATGCCGAATGCTGGGCTTAAACTGGGAAATATCAGAAGTGGTTTAGTGCACAAGTGATGATGATAAAAACTTTTAGCATTAGAAGAGTTATTTGTAATAACAGAGCCAGGATCAGACCAGTAACTTGAAATAAAGACAATATACATACTGAAATAGTCATGTCTTTCTCAATGACATCATTTGGACCCTCTCCTGTTCAGCGATGTAGGTTTGGAGGGGTGGGGTAGACCGTTGAAAATGTAACTAGCCCCTCCAAGAAGCCTGGCGATTCCCACTGCTTGCCAGTTGTTCTAATTCCCTGGGGCTGGCAGAGAGCCAGAGCAGCTGGTCAAGGAAGCTATTGAATAGCCACTTCTCCAGCTGCTGCAGCTGTGAGGACAAGCCTGGGCTATTTACCTGGCCCGCTGGGACTCTCTCGCTCATCCACCTGGCCAACCACAAACCAATCAATCCTGGCCTTCTTTTCAAGTATACAAGACTTCTCTGGTATTTTGAAAAATTAACATCTCTCTGAAAATATTTTATATTCAGGGACTACCTTGATAAATCATGAGGGTCAAGCATAATTATGAGATGGTCCATTTGGAAGGATCAGACCATTATGGACCTAGCTAGGAACGGGATTTATGGAAGGTAATACCTATCAGAGCATGCCTTGAGTGTGATTATGGGCATTCATCTGGATGGATAGGGGTCAACACACCCCATTGATCTTTGCTTTCTGAATTGCATTAGTCCTGGGGTCAGCAGCTGCACTATCTGGACTATTAATGTTATTGTGCTGTGGTAAATCCCTGACAGTCAAGGAAAAAGCTAATTGGAGACCAGCACAGTTATTACCCTTGCTTCCGTTACTCCTATTGTACTGGCCCTGAAAGCTTTTCTCCTAAAATATATATCTAACTTCAAGGTTACTGTTCGCTTTCATGATCCTTATGCCTTCCACCTTCACAAAAGTCACATAAAACTCATCTTATTCAGGCAACATTCTATGACTTGCTCCCCCCTGTCCCCCAATTCAACCTTCTGCTTAAAAGTCTGTCTATGTTGGTTTATACAGAATGTGGTTCGCTCATTTTAAATCCTCTGTGGTATTCCATTTTATAAATAAATCACAATTTATATATCTATTTTACTACTGATAGAGACATTTGGATTAGTTCCAATTTTTCATTTTTGCAAACAATATCTCAGGGCTTCTCCTATGCATGTTTCCTTCTCTACAGGTGAGAGAATTTCAGTAGGATATCGAATAAAAGTGTAATGGCTATATCAGAGAATATGCATGTATTCAATTATCCTAGGAAGGCTGAAACGTCTATCTTAAATGGTTTTACCAATATACTCTTCAACAAAAGGTTTATGACAGTTTTCTTTCCCATCATCCTACAAATACTTGATATTGCCAGGTTCATTTTTATTTTGCTAATCATTTGGGTATGAAAAGAATCTCATTTTTCATAATTTGCATTTCCCTACAGAAATGCAAAATGGTTGAGAGGCTTTTCATATGTTTATTGGCCATTGTGATTCCTTGTTTAGTAATTCCTGTTTATATCTTTTGTCCGCATTTCCTTTTCACCTATTTGTCTTTTATTGATTTGTAGCAGTTACTTATATTTCTCAGTACTTTTTATTTATTACAAATATTGAACATATCTTCTCTAAGTCTATGGTTAGTACTCTAATTTTGTTTACAGTATATTTGTCATACAGGTTATTTTATATAATGCAATCATATTAAGCAATCTTCTGATTTTTGCGTTGTGCATTTTCTATGTTGCATAATGTAGGGGATGAATTGTGTCCCCACAAATTCACGTTTAAGCTCTAACCTTCAATGTGACAGTATTTAGATATAGGGCTTTTAGGGGGTAATTCATGTTAAATAAGCTCATATGGGTGGTATATTAGTGTGCTAAGGGTGTCATAACCAACTGCCATAGACCAGGTGGTTTAAACAACAAAAATTTATTTCTTAGAGTTCTAGAGGCTGGGAAGACCAAAGCCAAAGAGCTGGCAAGATGATTAGATATAGATAGATATAGATGACATATATAGATGATAAATCCATATCTCTATATGTTTATGAACTCTAAGAAGTAAATTTTTGTTGTTTAAGCCACCTGGTCTATGGCAGTTGGTTATGACAGCCTTAGCATCTATAATTCATTCAGATCAGGGTCCCACTCTTCTGACCTCATTTAACCTTAATTACCCCCCTAAAGGCTCTATCTCTAAATAAAGTCACAATGGGAGTTGAAGCTTCAACATATGAATTTTTGAGGGTCCTAAACATTCAGTCTATAATAGGTGGGACCCTAATCTGATAGGATAGGTGGCTTTATAAGAACAGAAGCAGTCTCTCTCTTTCTCTCCCTTCCTCTCTCCCTTCCCCCACTTCCTCATTTGCTTAGAGGAAAGGCCATGTGTACAAAGCAGTCATTTGTAAGACAGGAAGAGAACTCTCATTAGAAAACAAATGGCTAGAACTTTGATCTCGGATTCCAAACCTCCAGAACTGTAAGAAAATAAATTTCCGTTGTTTAAACCACCCAGTCTAAAATATTTTGTTATTGTGACCCCAACAGTAATTCCTTCCTTTTACCAAAGTCATACAGATATTCACCTATAATTACTATTAATATCTGCAAATCTCGCTTTGCACAGGTATGCCATCTGATCCACGTCGTATACATATATATTCACACGTACAGCATTTTGACTCATGCCATAAATATATCTGTGACAACTTGTTATATATATACGTACACACAGATAGATAGATGATATATGATAGATAGATGATAGATAGATGATAGATGATAGATAGATGAGATAGATAGATGATAGATTAGATAGATGATAGATAGATAGATATAAATAGATGATAGATAGATATAGATGATAGATAGATAGATGATGATAGATAGATAGATAGATAGATGATAGATGATAGATAGATGATGATAGATAGATAGATAGATAGATAGATAGATAGATAGATAGATAGATAGATAGATAGAAGATAGATATACATACAGACACAGGTGGGCAAAAGCAGATTTACAGTTGTGAGTACGTGAAACAGCTTATTCTTATATTATCATTAATTATTGTATTATTTATTAGTATTACAACTGTAAACCTACTTTTGCCCACCACTGTATGTTTTCAATTATGTATCTATCTATATATCTATATCTATCTCTCTATCCATAATCATCTATACCTATATATCATCTTCTATATCTATTTATCTATATATGTCATCTATATCTATATCTAATCATCTATATCTAATCTATCTAATCTATATCATCTCTATCATCTATATATTTATTTCTATATCATCTATATCTATATATCTATATCACCTATCTATATCATCTATATCTATCTACATCTATATCTATATCTACCTATATATCTAATCTATATCTATATCATCTATCTATATCTATATCATCTATATCTATATCTATATCTATATCTATATCTATATCATCTATATCATCTATATAAAACAAACTGTCACAAAGATATTTATGGAATAGATGACCCTATCATCACTGCTTTGTAATATTTCATCTATCTTATAACATGAACCATGATATAAAAGGTAGGGTCTATTCCTGTTGTTTATTTTGTTTTATGGATTATCTATCTATGTATAAATTCCACTTTGCATTAAATGCTATCCTGGTAATATTACATCTTGATACTTGGTAGGGCAAGAACCCCCAATTTTTGTCCTTTCAGTGTTGGGGACATTTTCAGATTTTTGAAAGATCAGTGCCTCTCAAACCTGGATGCACATATAAACCACCTGTGGTCTGGGTTGGTGACTCAGTAGGTCTGAAATAGGGCCTGAGGGATTTCTCTAAATCTCCTAGATTTTAACCATAAGCAGCAGAGTATTAGAAATAATTTGTTAAATTTCATTTTTTAAGCAATTGAAAAGATTCAAGTACTGATATAAATTGCATTAATTAATTAATAATTAAATATTTTATTTTGCCTTCTTTAATAATGTGTTTTAATTTTCTTCATAAAGGGACACTCTTTGTTAGAATTTTACCCATATACTACATACTTTATACTGCCTTTGCAAATTATATTATTTTTTCCTATTCTAACATCTAAAGAAATTGGTAAAATATCTGAATTCTACTCATTTTTGTGTACTAATCTCTTATCCAGAAATCCTAATGAACTTTTTCATCAATGCTAGCAGTGAGATAGCTGGAATTTTCTTTCCTTGGAATGATCTTGCTTTTGTTTTTTATTAGATTTATGCTGATCACATCGAGTGATTATCTTAACTAGATCTAATGTCTTCTCTGCCCCTATCCATTTTGGGGAGGGATAGATTGGTAAAAAATTTTAATTACTGATATTTTACTTAAAAGGTGACATTTAGTAATGTTTTCCATTTCTTCATGATTTAAATTTGTTCATATATGTATTTTTTCTAAAACAGCTTATATCAAAGTATGTTCTGAGGACCCCTGTGGTTTCTGGAAAATCTTTCAGGGGTCTATGAGTTACAGCATATTTTCATAATTACACTCTACTAAAGTGTTATTTACCTTATCACTTTTTTTCTGAGTATACAGTGATATTTTTCAAGATTTCAGAGACTCAACTGTGATATTTTAGCAGATTTAATGTGATATTAAGCTACATATTAGAGAACATGTACAGTATTTTTGTTTCTTTTTTGTTTTGTTTTTTGAAAAGCACAGTTGTGTTTTCATAAAATTTGATATGTAAACTAACATACAATAGATATATTATTGTTATGTCAAATGAATTAACTCATGTATAATGAGTTAATACATGTATATTTTAATGTCATTTTTAAACTCCTTTGATGCCATAGATATAGTTTGCATAAATAAAAGTTCTTTGGGGTCCTCAATAATTTTTGAAAAATAGTTTTAGAGAGAGAGGGAGAGAGAGAAATATCAGTGAGAGGGAACCATCTATCGGCAGACTCCTTCACACCTCCTACTGCAGATGAAGCCCGATATCCAGGTATATGCCCTGACTGGGAATGGAACCTGTGACCTCTCCATGCATGGGGTGATACTCAACCAACTGAGCCACACTGGCCAGGGCCTCAATAATTTTAAGAGTGTAGAGTTCCTGAACCCCAAATATTTGAGAACTGTTATTCAAGAAAATTATTTATTTTTGTTTATAGCATAAAATTTATTGACATGAAAGTATTCATTATTTATATATTTTTTTCAAACACTGATGTATTAATTTATTTCTTTTTTATTAAGCTTAAATTGAGAAGTTTATTTTACTAGATGTTTCAAATAATCATTGTTCAATTTTGTTTCTCTTTCACTCTTCTGGTTGTTGTCTATTTTATTAACAATTGCCTTTTGGTGTATTTTCTTTTTTTCGTGTTCCTTTGGTTTACTTTTTTGTTGTTAATCTAACTTCATGAGCACCAATTAAATCATTTATCTTTTTGCTTTCTTTTAAAAAAGAAAGACTAGAATCTACCTCTAAGTATCAATTTACCATCACACCGCAAGTTCTCTGATGCAGAATGTTTTACTTAATTTTAAGCATTTTGTAACTCACATTGTTATTTTTTCTTTATTCCTTTTTTACTGCCTCTTAGTTATTGAAAAGTTAATTCAGTGGACGTTCAGTATAGTCTACATGGTTTTAATTCTCTCATGTTGGTTGCAATTTATTTCTAATTTAGTATGTAGCAAATATTTGTAAATATCCACCTGGATTTCAAGATTTTTAGACCCTTAGATATATAAACATATATATCTTGTAGTTTTAGTTTTCTTTAAATGTTTTGCATTAATTACAAGCAAGTATTAATCTGCTTGATTTATCAGTTTTTGAGATATGTACACTTGCTTGAATATTCCATTGTGATTGAAGAATTATCTATTTCTTTTTATCATTCTGTCAGTATTTCCAGGCTGTATTATTAAGTACATGCATGTTCATTATTGCTATACATTCTCGGTTCATTGTGTCAAGAAATGTGAAGCACCTGAACTTTACCCTATATGCAAGCTCACAAGTTAATAATCCATAATTTCATGTATACTTTCAAAAAACATAGGACTCCGGTTTAGAGCTATTAGATTGTTTATCATTCATAGCAACAGCTGTAGCCTCAATATTTTTATATTCTTGCTCCAGTTTTCTGAGCCAAAATTCCCATATGGTAATGTTACAAGGGCCCAATAATGCTTGAATAAGCAGTAGATTTCATTATAAGAGAGGAACTTCAAACTTAGAAAATTTGAGTCTGTTAATATTGGCTGCAATCAAATAAGCCTAAACTTTCCCCCAGGGGTAGATATTATTTTTATTATATTTGGCAGTAAAAAACAAAAACTTATATCTGCTCTAAAGAAAAACCATCTTTATACAAAGCTGTGCCCTACACAAATATCATTGGAAAGGTAACTGACAACAAAATACTATCAGTACCTATTTTTTCAAGGTGTGCAAGAATATGAGAGAGCCCTAGAGAACTGTCTCCAATAGGTTATTTTTACTTGTCATTAGAAAAAACTCATTTTGTTGTTGTTGTCATTTGAAACAGCTTAACTATTTTTTTGATGGGGAGCAACAATTATGTAATATCAATTTTGCTTTTATTTAATAAACCTTATAACCTGGTTTGAATACTGCCACATTAGCATTAATTGCTGTGTGGATGACTGATATATTTTCTCAATACTTTTATATATAATTTTCTTTTTTTAAAAAAAATGTTATTGATTTTAGGGAGAGAGGGAGGGAGAGGGAGAAAGAGAGATAGAAACAGGGATGAGAGAGAAACACTCATCCAGCTGCCTCCTACATGCCCCCTATTTGGGACTGAGCCCAGAACCCCAGGCATGTGCCCTGACTGGAATCAAACTAGCAACCTCCTGGTGCATGGAAGGATGCTCAACCAACTGAGCCACACTGGCTGGGCAGACTTTATATATAATTTTCAACTTGACTTTGTATTTTGATTTGAAGATAGGAGCATTTGAGCATTAAAAATTCAGTTGGGTACATTTGGCTTTTCACTGCAAAAATATTACACAAACGTAAAATATGTAGACCTTAGATATACAATATTTGGATTGTATTTTTTATTTTATGTTTTTCCTGTTTTATTTTTTATTTTTTCCACTGAATTAGATATTTTTAATTGCTCTTCTATCTGTACTTGGTTTTAAAAATATATTTTTCTTATCCATCCAACTTTCTCTTTCTTTTCTAATCTACATAATTAGGCTTCCTTAGACAAGCTGTGACTCAGTAAAACAAAGCCTCATAGGTTGTACCATGTTCTAAATTTTACTTCACGAAGTGGTTCTCCTTTGCAGACATCCATTTCGAATTATCTGGGTACTATTATCCTAAAAGCATAGAACTCTCAGCTTCCCCTTCCTGATTTCTAATCTCAGTTCTCAGAAGATTCATGAAGAGTCAAAATCTTATGGGAATCCACAAAGTCGAGAAACGTAACTGGCTGTCTAATTATTATTGTCATAGGACAAGGAATGCCAAGAAAAATACGATTCTGAAGATCCGACTTCAGTCAGCCTCCTTTCTTTCATTAATAACTCTAGTTGTCATTATGATTTGTGAATGATTAAAGTGAGCAGAGGGATCAATGGGGTGGATTATAAGATTTTAAAAATGGAGATTTGTACAGGACACTGAAAAAAGAAGTATAGGAAGATATAAACAAGTGGAAAAATATACCATGTTCATGGATTGGAAGAATTAACATCATTAAAATGTCCATACTACCCAAAGCAATCTATAAATTCAATGCAATCCCTATTAAAATACCAACAGCATATTTCACAGATCTAGAGAAAACACTTTGAAATTTTATATGGAACCAAAAAAGACCCCGAATAGCCATGGCAATCTTGAGAAAGAAGAACAAAGTTGGAGGGATCACAATACCGAATATCAAGTTATACTACAAAGCCACTGTAATCAAAACAGCCTTGTACTGGCACAAGAACAGACATACAGATCAGAGGGACAGAACAGAGAACTCAGAAATTGATCCAAGCCATTATGGTCAATTAATATTTGACAAAGGAGGCAAGAACATGCAATGGAGTAAAGACAGTTTCCTCAATAAATGGTGCTGGGAAAATTGGACAGGTACATGCAAAAAAATGAAACTAGACCACCAAATTATACCATACACAAAAGTAAATGAAAAATGGATAAAAGATTTAAATGTAAGACATGAAACCATAAAAATCCTATAGGAAAACATAGGCAGCAAAATCTCAGACATCTCTCATAGCAAAATGTTTGCTGATACATCTCCTAGGGCAAGAGAAACTAAGGAGAAAATAAACAAATGGGACTGCATCAAAATAAAATGCTTCTGCACAGCAAAAGAAACCTTCAACAAAATGAAAAGGGAGCCTACTGTGTGGAAGAACATATTTGCCAATGACACATCTGATAAAGGGTTAATATCCAAAATGTATAAGGAACTCACACAGCTTAACAAAAGGAAGACAAATAATCCAATTAAAAAATGGGCAAATCACCTAAATAGACACTTCTCCAAAGAGGACATACAGATGGCTAAGAAACATATGAAAAAATGCTCAATGTTGCTAATTATCAGAGATGCAAATTAAAACCACAATGAGGTATCACTTCACACCTTTCAGAATGGCTACCATCAACAAATCAACAAACGACAAGTGCTGGCAAGGGTGTGGAGAAAAGGGACCCCTAGTACACTGCTAGTGGGAATGTAGACTGGTGCAGCCACTATGGAAAGCAGTATGGAGTTTCCTCAAAAGATTAACAATTGACCTGCCATTTGACCCAATGATCCCACTTCTAGGAATATATCCTAAGAAATCCGAAACACCAGTCACAAAGAACTTATGCACCCCTATGTTCAAAGAAGAGCAATGTGCAATAGCTAAGACCTGGAAACAGCCCAAGTGCCCACCAGTAGATGAGGGGATAGAAAGGCTGTGGGACATTTACACCATGGAATACTATGCAGCTGTAAAAAAGAAGGATCTTTTATCCTTTGGGACAGCACGGAGGGAACTAGAAAGTATTATACTAAGTGAAATAAGCCAGTCAGAGAAAGACAAGTACCACATGATCTCACTTATATGTGGAATATAATAAACAAAATAAACCAATGAACAAAGTGGATCCAGAGATATAGAAGCATGGAACAGATTCAGGGATCTCAGAGGGAAGGTAGGGAGAGGGGAGTGGGTGGGGAGAGATTAATCAAAGGACTTATATGTTTATAAGCATAACCAATGGACACAGACGCTGGTCTGGGGAAGGCCTGAGGGTGGGGTGGATGCGGGGTGGAGGGTTATCAACGGGGGTAAAAAAGGGACATCTATAATATTTTCAACAATAACTCGACCTCAGATCAGATGTGGCGACCTGCTGAATTTTAGCATATTATTCAGCGGAGGAAACGAAACCAACCAGGATTCCCTCAGGGCGAGTGAACAGGGAAGAGCCCAGCACCGAATCCCACCCTGTGGTGGGGCCCAGGAAATGTGGCCAACGGGACACCCACTCCCCAGCACCACTTGTGGGGAGCCCAAGTCCTTGGGTTCGAGGCCTTAAAATTTAAAGAAGCCAAAAAACCCAAAAGATAAATAAAATAAAATGGGGACTGGGCTTATTTATAAAAAATTTCTAATGTCTTCTTCCTTTAGTTTGGCTGACATGAAATTAAGCCTGCTCATTACAACTAAGCAACAACAGGTTATTAAAGTTCCATACAATTAGATAAGTCAATTGGTTTTTGACTGGTTATTGTTTCTACAAAATTCTAAAGGGCTATAACTACTGAGAAGAGGGTCTTAGTATTGCAGTAAGTCCATAATATCATTTTCCATTGCCAATTTTATTTATGAATAAATATAATATAGCACAAATGATATGTCATTTCCATAACCTTTATTAAAGATGGTTACTTCCATCTTGCTAGTGGGCCCTCTTGCTGGCTTTGATGGAGAAAGTAGCTGTGTGGGAGAAGCCCATAATGGGCTGAGGGCAGCTTTCGGCCAACATCTAGCAAAGAACTTAGGTCCTCTGTTCAACATCCCTTTAAGTACCGAATCCTACCAGCAACCACTTAAGTGAGGATGAAAGTGGATCTATCCCAATGGGGCTCTGAGATGACTCCCCAAACCTGGTCAACATTTTGATTGCAGCTTTTTGAGAGATCCTAAAAGAGAAGACCCAGCTGAGCAGTGCCTCAATTTCTGATCCACAGCAACTGTGAGATGATGAGTGTGTTGTTTTCAGCTAAGTTTTAGGGTACACATCAGTAGATAACTAACACAAATTCCTTGACTCTCAACTGTTTCCTAATGAGTACTACAAGCCTATTTATTCTTACTGCTAGTATAGCCCTTGTCATACTATATTACCACCCCAGAACACTGAAGTTAAATTCTAGAGGGCAAAGATCAACATCCCAACAGCACATCCTTAATCTCATAGAAGTTTAATTCAAATTTGGGTTTCAATCTCCTCTCTTTTGGAAAAGGAGTTGTATACAAACCTGTCTAGGTTTTATGTGTAAATATTATAGCTATCAATTAGACTTGATATGTAAATGCCCACATTGTCATATTTCCTTCTGTAAATTCACAATATGAATGGCACAATAAACATGAGTTTTATGTAGCTGTCACTCTACTTGACTGGTTCATTTCTGTTTTTGATATTTGGGAAATTTTTTGCCCAATATTTCCTGATCAGCTTTATCCAGATTCTTATTTTTCTGCGTCATTATTTCCTGGGACTGTTTCAAGCCACAGAAGGCAAAACATCTTTTAAAATGTTTAAAAAAAAAACTAGTTTTAATCAAGATTTCCACTTTATAGATTATTTAAGCATTTTTCTTCTGGCTTCAATTAGCTGATTGTGCCCTTTTAAAATCATAGTTTAAAAATAATATTCCTGTATCTAACCATTTGTGAATAATTTTTCCCCATGACAGAAACTGGAGCCTGAAACTACTCCCTGCGGTTAGCTTTATTCATTACTCAATGGTTCTGTCAGCGATGGGTACACAGACTGGAAAATTTTCTAAGCTAACCTAACCTGACTCAGCAGGGCCTAGGGAATTGAACCACGAGGGATAAAAGATATGAGAGACTCCATATGCCTATAGGTGAACATCTATTGGGATGTATTTCCTTAACTAAATTTATCTGGTCCTGTTAAAACACAGAAATTCATTTGCATGTGAAATCACAATGGAAGAAGCAAAGAGCAGAAAAATCCTGAGAATTTCTTATTTGATTTTAAAATAAAAAATACAGGTAAACTCCCTGGTCTCCAAGAAAAATATGAGACCTATTAAGGAGTGTCCAGCTGTGTTACAAGTCACCTTTTACTTCTTCCTTTTTTACTTATTTTTGCATTAGGAGCACATTGTGTTTGAAACTCCGAGAAAGAGGATTGTGCAGACATGGGTTCCCTTGTTTCCCTAATGCTATATAAGTCCATCAACAAATCTACATATTTAGTTTGTATTCCGCACAAAGTCAGGTGATCACAGGATTCCAGGCGATTTGCCCAAATAGCAGCTACATATTTTTAGCTTCAGGATCTTGTCTGTTATTTTTCACCTTGTAATGCCTTCATTTTCAATTTATGTTTTCTGCCACAGGTGGCGGCAGAGTCTCATGGGTCTAGGATTGTGAGCACGCTGATGTGCAATCCAAATTGATCAATTCAGTTAAACTTTTAAAAAACGCATTTTAATTTTACTTTTAAATGAGGTTTTTTAATTATAAAAATAATACATAACATGGTATAAATACTCATATAGAATAGCAAACAGTGATAAGCACAAGTTGCTCCACTGTGGCATTAGCAGCTTCACAAGACAATTCCCTAGATATAATGTTTACATTATTCCTTAGGTGTTTCTTCATAATTTCTATGGACATATCAGAATGTTGAAAAAAATAAAATAAATTACGCCAGGACACTGTTGTGCAACTTGATTTTTAAAACTGACAGTGTATCTTTTCATATTCTTTCAATTATGTTTTTATTTATTTTTATTTTTTCAATTATATTTTTAAATGACTACCTCTTTTTCTATTATATAATTGTCCATTAATGTATTTAACCAATCCTTTTTCTCAAACTTTATTTCTTTCTTTACTTTTTGTATTTAAATAAATATGCAATGAGTATCACCTCACAAATACCTTTGTGTATAGGTTTGTATCTATAGGTAGAATCCATTCCCAAAAGTAGAACTGCTAGCTCTTATGGTACGTGCTTCAAATATTTTCATAGGAGGAAGAGTCTGAACAAACTTAAACTTCCACTGGTAGTGGGATGCTTCATTCTCTCAGAGTATGGTCAACCTTGTTTATACATCTTAACTAATTTCATACACTACAAATATGTATATGTCTTATTGTTCTAACTTGTATTTCATAAACATGAGTTAAGTTGAGCATATTTTTCCTGTGTGAACTGGCTATTTGTATTTATTTTTCTTTAAACTTGCAGTTGGGTTTGCACACCTCAGCTTGTTCATGCCATGTGAGCTCACGTTATGTAAGTTCATGTCATGTGAGCAGGTGGGTCTGTGCTGGCTTGGCTGGGGTCAGCTCTGTGAGTCTCCTATTTTGAAAGCTCAGGTTGCAGGCACAGTCACTATCTAGAATTTGCAGTTCTCATTGTTGGGGAGCTGAACAAAAGGCCCCTGTTAAGACACACAATAAATTCTAAAGTTTTTGTTCAGATGTGGGAACATCTGAGTTGTGACAATATATCCCCTCACATTCCACTGACAAGGTGGGTCTTATAGGCGAGACCAAATTCAATGGGGTGTGAAAGCATGGAAAGAACACAGGGAGAAAAAATTATTGTTAACACATAATACAATCCATCATTATGTTCTTTACCTATTTTTTTCTATTGATTTTTCTTATTTATTTATTTAAAATATTTGCATACTGAGGAAAATATCCTTTTATTATATTTGTTTCAAATATTTTCGCTACAACTCATATACCTGTGGCTTTTATATATTATTTTTATGGTATGTATAATTTAAAAAATATGTAAACTTCAATTAACATTAACCTTTATGACCCCTGGGATGGTATCATGTTAGAAAAATTACTATTTCATAACTATTAAAAACAACTAAATGATAAATTGCTAAGTAAATCAAGTACTCACAAATATATATCTTGATTAAATGTTATAGAGAATTAGTTTTTTAAAAAGCACTCATTTTAAAACAGCTTCCATTTTTTTATTTTTTAAAACTGCGTATAAGTAAAGGGAAAGAGGATTTACCTAATTCTTATTTTGGTAATATGATTTAATCAGTGTCTTAAATGCTCTTTTTTAAGCCTTGGTGTTTTCTGTGTATATATATTTATTGTTTGTACAGGAGTGGAATAGAGTTCTTGGACACACCTTAATGTCCAAGAACCTAAACCACTCCATTGGATTCATTTTCCACAAATCTTTGTGCTACTATTTTACAACATCCCTAGAAAATTAATCCAAGCATCCAATGGAGAACGAAAAGAGTCTTCTCATCAAATGGTGCTGGACAACTTGATAAGCACAGGTAAAAGAACGAAGTCGAACCTGTACCTCACACTATTTACAAAAATTAAGTCAAAATGCATTAAAGATTTAAATATAAGAGCTTAAATTATAAAACTCTTAGAAGAAAACAGAGAAAATCTTTAGATTTGACAAAAGTATCTTATACATGACCCTGAAAGCATAAGCATCTACATAAGTTTAGTCTGATAAAAGCCAAAATAGAATGGATATTATCCATTTTTGTTCTCATTTATTTAGAAACACAAGGTTCTATTCTGTTTAGTGCAAGGTTAGTGATTTTTCTTTCTAAACAAGAGTGTCATCCCTTTGTGGAAAACCAGTCTAAAAAGCCAGAGTACAGGGATACATGTGGATTCAAGATTCCCTCAAAGTCTATATTTTGATCACTTTTTCAAGCTCTTTATATTCCCATTATATAAGCTAATATGAGGTGTCTTACAGTTGATAATATGCTGTTTATTATTTTATTCAAAAATTAATTTACTTATCAATTACTACCTTTACCAGCATAAAATCTGTATATATTTTTAAAACTACGCTTTTGTAGTTATTATATTTGTATAACTTCTTGAAGATATATCAAAAGTATTTTAAATAAGGATAATAAACACATTTTAATAAATAGCATTATATCATGTATTTGATTTGAAAATTTCTCCTACATAAAACTGCCCACTTTTAGTTGCCTATGACTGACTGAGCAGTTTTTAAAAATTATGAAATTAGAGTGTGCTTACAGGGAATTAAAAAAAAAATCAGTTGTTGCAGTCCGTTTTGTTGGTAGAGGGATCCATTATAGTTGTAAAGGGTTGTCTAGTGATCTTCATCTATCACGTAAAGACTGGGAGCTAATACATGTACCTTATTCAACACTTAAGTCACTTTGGCTCCATGAAGTGGGAATCCTCTCCTCCCCTTTTCTCAGACTACCTGGGAATTCAAAATGTGAATAAGGGAGCACATATATTGTCAAAAAATAAGAGAGTATATTGGAAAGTGTATCAAAGGCTAGAGTATGTGGTTTAAAATCTGTTTCATTGTTGAAAGTATTACAGATGTCCCCTTTTCACCCCCTTAACAATAAATTTAGTTTTTTTTTAAAACTTCATAAATAAAAAAAAAAATCTGTTTCATCAGCGTGGGCCAAGCAATCAATTGTTTATAGAGTATCATGAATTATTTTAGCTAAACTTCTTTCTTTAAAAAGCTGACAGAACAAAATTGTTCTAAAAGCAGATTAAATACAATTTGGGACAGATAAATTACTTAGTCATTGGGTTATTTATCTAGAAAAACCTATGCAAGGTATTATATTTTATTTGTCCTTGACATAAGTTTACCTGACTGGTAGACTTGGGCTGTGTCAATATTTTATATTAATTTGGATTTTTTTCCAGGTACAAACAATAAATAGAATGGAAATATTTGGTGGAGAAGGAATTCTTTTATGCTAACTGGATGATTGGTATACTTTACAAAAACAAAAGAACAAAATGCAACCCATAAATCCTTGCAATGTAGTTGTGCAGATGGGTATATTTATGAGCATTAAGACACTAAGTCAAACGTGCAAGTCAGCATTGAGTGGGAACTTGAAAAGGGGATACATTATACCTTTTGACAAGCAAGTATGCATTACCTGTGATGCAAAAAGTTCGTAATAATTACTTTTCTGGGTATATAAAACGCACTTGATTGTTATTTATTTAAGTAAAATGATAGCCAGTAAAATCTACTTTGTATGTTATTTTTTATCAATTTTTACTCTGCATATATTTCCACATTTAAAAGTAAAAGGTTCCCTCCACCATTTGATTGTTTACTATATTTCTAAAAATTATGAGGTAAATTTATAAAAATATAGTAAACTTTAAAAAATAACATTTTACTGTGGTAGAGAGGATGACAAGGATTCTAAAATTTTTGCTATTCCTTTAACTAGTTATGAAATAGACTATCCATAAGATTAATTGGAACCTCCTGTGACTTATAAATTAACTGAATATGCAACTATCTTTCTAAAGACCACAGGAAATTGAAAAGGGGTGGATGGGTAGGACAGTTACATGCCTTGTTTTAGGTATGAGTTTTTCTGTAAAGTCTTAGAGAAACCTTTGGCCCAGAAAGCAGCTGAGAAAGGATTAAGTTCTTGCAGAAATAAAAAAAGTTTGTGCACTGAAGGTATTATGAGGATCCCAGCTGTTGGGGGGCAGACTCCCTGGTTATGACTGGCACTATAATGTCAAAGCTCAACTCCCAATCCCGAGTTGCCTGCCTTCACTAGACAAGATTTGTCCGCCCACATTGTTCTGGATCAGCCAGGAGCTGTCTGTTTCCTTTATTCTTTTGGCTGAGAAGACAGCTACCCTTGGCCCTTCAAGTGTACATTTTCCCCCCAAAAGAACCTGGGCTGTACCTCTTTACAGAACTCTTTTACTTATAAGACACTTACTTATAAAACTCTAAGTGTTAAGTAGATGGAAATGAGGGGAAAATATGACCACTGAAATGATTATTCAAACAAGAGTATAATTTGAATTTCTGTACTCAGATTTGTCAGGGGAGACATATTTAAATGCATAACAACTTAATAGTAATTAATAATAATGGCATATATACTAATACTATAAGATAATTTCATATGTACACATATATGTAAATAATTTCATACACACATTTTATAAATATATATATATATATATATATATAGAGAGAGAGAGAGAGAGAGAGAAAGGGAAAGGATCATAGCATGCCAAGGAAGATATTTACATGGGCTATCTTTCTTGTTAGAGTTGATTCTTCAGCAGGAATATAAGTTTGATACTTTTAAAAATTTTGGTCATTACAGGAAGTTTGACATCAGTCAAAAACAAAACCAAAAAAAAACCAAACCAGCTTTGCTGATTCATCCCAATGATGGCTTAGGACGTTTCTTCAGTTTTAGAAAAGTCAAGGACATTGTTCTAAATGTTTTGCACGTTATTAGATTATGAAATGCTCTAGAATTTAAATGTTTGCACGAACAAAGATCAACCCCATTCTTTCTCACCACTGTCCTACAGACCAGTGCGCCTGGGAGCCTGTGCAAATGAATATCTGAGTCCAGGAGGTCCTGAGTAGAGCCCAGGGCTCACCAGTCCTGATCCAGTTCCTGGCTGCAGCGGCTGCTGGTGCGTGGACCGCGCCTTGAGGAATAAGGCAGTAAATAGTGTTTCAAGTAATTCTCTCCTTCGGCGGTCTGCGACGGTCCGAAGTGAGGCTGCTGGTGTCAGACCTCTGTCAGGCCCTTCAGTCAGCGTCTCCATACTCAGACATCATGATTTGGGGTCGCAGCAGCAGCAGATGCCTTCTAGGTTATAAGGGGAGACAAAGAAATGGGGGGGGAATTACTTGACTGACATAGGTATAATATGACATTGGTGCCCATCTGTGTGTCAGCTGTGCAAATATTAATTTTACTGTGGGTTTTAAAGTATATATACATTTTTGGTTAGAGTCAACCCATATTGTTAAACCTTTGCATTGTCTTCCGTTTGCTTGTTTTTGTTGTGGTGGTGGTTATTGTTTTACGTCTGGAATTATGGCAAATTTGTTTATGAAACCAAGGGGGAAATTTAGGGAACCTGAGATAAAAGACTGACTGATGCCCATGGCACCACTCATTTAAACTCTACTCCTCTGCCATGAGCATCTTTTGATGAATGTTTATGTAGGATAGGATTTTCTCAGGCTCTTCCCTCACTCTGAAATATCTAACCTCAGGGTACTCTATCTGAATCTCCTACTATGTATTAACTGTTTGCCAACCTGGTTGCTTTCTTTCAGGCTCTGCACCATCTGGCCAGACTACTAGCAAATACATAAACTCCTGCAGTTCATGGACTATAGCTTGAGAGTTTTGATCTCTCAGTTACATTTAGTATGGGTCAGCAATGGGCCCATCGAACTCTTTGGATCCTTATCTAACATTAGTACATTGACTCTATATACCAATAAATTCCAGATGCTATAATATTATTTCTCATTCATCTTTGTTAAGCATTTTCCAGATCCCATTTCTACAAATTCGCCACGTTTTAATGATGAATATTGGCAAAATCCTTACATTCTTTATGTGTGTAACATTTTTACTTCTTGCTCTCCTTATAAATTTTATCATAATTTTCCACTCTATTTAAGGGTCTGTTAAATATGTATTTCATTTATTTTCTATTCAATATTCAAACACCAAGGAAAACTTTTGGTTTACTTCTTTAGTTAGGAACTTGTTCAGTCAAGGATGAAACTGTATTTTTAAAAGAGATGCACAGTGAAGCGTGTTTTGTTGGAATTTTTTGGAATTTCATTTAATCTGCAGTGTCCTCGTAGCAATTAGCAAGAGTCCAGTCCATTCTGATCAATGCCTAACTTTCACATAAAAGGTATGTTCAAGGTGTAAATAAACTGGCACTGTTGTTTTGCAAACTGCAAAGTCAATATCTAGGCTTGGTCTTCAGTGATTTCTGTTCTCAGCAATGTCCTAGTCTTTTAATAGGTCACAAAAAAGTTCTGAATGCTAACTCACGCCTTTGTAAAGAATTTAGAAATTTGACTTGTCTTTTATTTAGTCTTATTTGTCAGATGTTATGGAAGTGTCCAGCTATAGAAGAAAATATAGCCAGTAAAATATCAGACATTTCTCATAGCAATATTTTTTCTGATATGTCTCCTCCCACAAGGGAAATAAAAGAAAAAATAAACAAACAGTACTACATCAAACTAAAATGTGTTTGCACAGCAAAGGAAACCATCAATAAAATGAGAAGACAACCCACTGTATGGGAGAGCATATTCATCAATAATATATTTGATAAGGGGTCAATATCCAAAAATTATAAAGAACTTATACAACTCAACACCAAGAAAACAAAGAATCCTATTAAAAAACGGGCAAAGGACCTGAATAGACACTTCTCCAAAAAGGACATACAGATGGCCAACAGACATGAGAAGATGCTCGGTGTCACTAACCATCTGAGAAATGGGCCAGCCACAATGTGATATCATCTTCCACCTGTCAGAATGGCTGTCATCAATAAATCAACAAACAACAAGTGTTGGCAAGGATGTGGAGAAAAAGAAAACTTTGTGCACTATTGGTGAGAATGCAGGTTAGTGCAGCCACTGTGGAAAAAACTGTGGAAAAAACTGTGGAGTTTCTTCAAAAAATTAAAAATGAAACTGCCTTATGATCCAGTGGTTCAACTTCTGGGAATATATCCGAAGAAATCTGATACAGTGATTCAAAAGAATATATGCACCCCTATGTTCATTGCAGCATTATTTACAATAGCCAAGATTTGGAAGCAGCCCAAGTGCTCATCAGCAGATGAGTAGATAAAAAAAAGCTGTGGTATATTTACATAATGGAATACTATGCAGCTGTAAAAATAAAAAAGTCTTACCATTTGCAACGGTATGGATGAACCTGGAGAGTATTGCGCTAAGTGAAATGGGCCAGTCAGAAAAAGACAAATACCATATTATTTCACTTATGTGTGTAATCTAATGAGCAAAATAAACAAATAAACAAAATAGAAACAAACTCATAGATACAGAAAACAGAATGACAGCTGTCAGAGGGTAGGGGTGTTGGGGGCTGGGTGAAAAGGGTGAAGGGATTAAGCAAAAACAAAAAAAAAATCTCATAGACACAGACAGCAGTGTGGTGCTCACCCGAGAAAAGGGGCATGGCAGGAGGCAGGAGAGGGTAAAGAGGGGATCAGTCATGATGTAAGGAAAGTTGATTTAGGGTGGGGAACATATAACACAATATACAGGTGATGTATTATAGAATTCTACACCTGAAACCTGTATAATTTTATTAATCAATGGCACCCAAGTAAATTCAATTAAAATTTAAAACAAGTGTCCATTTGGCCCATGACTGAGTAATTTTAATTATTTCTATGTATAGGGAATCTAGTTCCCCTGTTTCATCCCAATTCAGATAACTGTTTGCCTTTCCAGCATCCATGCCCCTGGTACTTCCTTTCCTAAATATACCAACAATTTAATTCCCATTATGTTCTCGGATTACACACAGACCGACTCCATTCTAATTCTAGAGAAGGGTCCTGATTTTCCTTAGGTGATAAGTACATTTCATCCCTCTAGCCAAATCGTGGATATTTAATCTAACTCCATTATTTAGGCTGAATACAAAGATTAACTTTGGTATAATGGTAAACTGTTATACTCACATGAAGGTTAGAATTGTTTTGTTCTTTTTGTATGATGAGAGAAGCCAGAGTAAGGGCAAGACTGTATACAGTATAGAACCAAGAGGAAAGAGTCTCAAATAAATGACAGCTGTAACTCAATCAAACTATGCATAAAGACTCCTCTACTGCTTTTGGTTTTTACAGTCACACCCCCCTCAACCTCTTACCCCCCCCCAACCCATTCACTACCAAAGACAGCTTATTAAGGCAATTGGATTTGGGATTCCTATTACTTAGGACAATAAAGACTTCTACATCCTCAGTGAGAGCATGGTCTTAGGTGACCAAAAGGAATGGCTTCACCTGCTGGTTTATCACTGAGTCCTATGGATGGCTAGAAACTTATCCTATGATATGAATGGAGATCTTACTTTCTTTCATTCCAACTTAGCCTAATGAACAATTCTAAATACTCTACATTTAACTAATATCTTAAATTCATCGGTACCAATTTCTGTATTAGTAAGGACTTTAGCATTGCAGGTATAGGAAACATAGTTAAAACTGTTCTAAGAAAAAAGGGTCACTCTAATCACATTTTATGAAAATTTGCAATAGTAGAATCGCTTCTAAGCATAAACGTTAAGAGGTAAATTGATGCTATTAGAACTCTCTGTCTTTCTCCCTCACCTCCACTCTCTCTCAGCTTTCCATCTTTCTTTATCTGATTTTCTCTTAACCAGGCTTTCCACTTGAGTCAGTTAGATGGTGAGAAGTCCCTCTGAGTCATCCTAGCCAGGAAGTTGAATTACTCAGATTGAATGGGCTTTGGACACATACACATGTGTACCAATGAAACAATATATTGGGGAAAAGTCCCACCATGACCACATACACAAAATTTGGGAAGAAATCGCTTACAAAGAAAAATCTGGATGGCGTTATCTTAAATTTAAACTTTTATTGTTGTAATTTTGTGTGTATATATATATATATATATATATATATATATGTATATTTAAAAGTATATTTGAGAAAGGCAAAGAATGGAGAATTAATATAGCTTACTCCTAGTCTTTGTCTTTTTCCCAAAAGAGAATTACCTAAGTGGTAATTCTACAAGAAACGTCATTTACAGAGGTGAAGCTCATGAACTGACAGAATATATTTTAAAATGAGTTTACTGGCAACCATTAGTCTAGACCCTCCATATTCCCACACACCCTACCATAGAGAGATTGAGGGATTGGGGGACTGATCAAGGACAAAGATGTGACCACAAGGTGGCAGTAGCACCCAAAGCTTTATTTGGATGCTGCTTTGACAGATTTGCGTGCTGGAAAGTCCCTCACAGCGTGAGACCATGTAGAGGCTTTGGCGAGGGGTTTACTATTCACAAGAAGAAGAAGCCAAGGGAACTCCCTGGGAGACAGGAGCTTACAAGTCTAGGTAATGTCACTCAGAAGCATGGTGGGGAGGACCCCGGTCGGAGAATACTAAAGAAAAACAGTGACTTCAGATATTTATGGCTCTGAAGTTAATTTTATCTATAGCTAGCAGATGTTGGGCATACTATCAAGTGTTACACAAAGTAGGCAGGTGTGTAAGATTTGCTTTTGTAACCAATAGGCTTTTGCACTAATAAGCTTAGCATGCTGTGAAAAAGTAGACAATTTAGGAACCAGTATACAGAGGCCATTCCTGGCTCATATATGTACCACCCACCATATGCCATTACAGGTTGTCCAAATCAAGGAGGAATTCCTGGCTCCCACTAGATGTTTCATTCAGTTCACATGGAGACAATTAGTTTTGTATTTCTTCCTACTGTATTCTGGGGAGTTGCTTGTTTTTATTGATTTCTTTCTTTTTAGGAATCCTTTCCAATTACTTCCTTGTTATAAGTGTATACCTTTTTGTATTTCTAGACTTTGTTTCATTTTGTTTTTTCACCTGGGTATTGGGGAGAGTAAAAGGCAAACATAAAATCACTATCTGCTAATATACTAACTTGAACAGAAACTAAATTCTTTCAACAAATATTTATTGAATGCCTACCATGTACACAGTAGTAATCAAAATTCATAAAAGCCTTTGATCTCATGGGCATTCCATTCTAATGGGTTCCAAATATTTAGCCAAGGATAAGAGTATCTAAATCTCAGTTACATGTACTAAATGAATGGAGGTATTTTTTTTAATATATCTGAACTTAATAAAAATAAATTAGATTAAAATATTTTATAAAACCGCTTCAATTTTTTATTAGAATTGTTTGTGGTTTTGTAGTATAAATTTAATTTTTTAGATAAATAATTCATTATTGAGCCATACTTCCATTAAGATCATTTGTTTTTTAACTTATTCTTTTTACCTTATTAAGTAAATCCTAGAGTGTATTTAAAAATACTCCCTTAGTCAAATATATATTCTAGGATGACATGAACACTTTTTCTCAAGGTTCCTCTAATATCTACATTATAGTGAAGCATTTCTTTGTTGCTGATTGTTAAATGAGGGGAAGCATTTCATTTTATCTTTTTTTTGAGTTGTCGGCAAAGCAAAAATTTATTAGTTATTATTCTTTTTGTATAAAGTTGTATGATTTATAGATAATTTTAACTATGATTTATAGATAATTTATAGATAATTATAACTATGTCTTTCCTATGTAAACATTTTTAGAATTCAGATTAAGTAGTCTCTCTCTGTAACTTCTTTCTGACTGGGTCATTTATATATTTGGATATTTTTATTTCTAACAGAAACTTTGGCTATATTTGGCATAATCTATGAAACCAATTTATTATTTCACATAAGCAGGAAGTGAAGAGATGAGGTTGAGTTATACATAATAGTAGGATCAGGGATCTGGAGCCATATTTCTGCTATTCTCTATGCTATATTTTTCTTTCTCTTTGCTTGCCAGCTTTCTCTTCAGGGTGGTTTCCTCCATGATCTTAGAATAGCAATACCTAGATCATCAGGTATTCCTCATTCATATGTTGGGTATGTGTGTTTCTTCTTCAAATATAGCATAAAAGTCATTTGCTGCAGTCTTATTAGGTCAACTCAGACCATATACCCACTTAGACCAGTAACAATTGCCAGGAGAATTATTGGCTCCTGGCTCTATAAAAGAACAATTTTATGTCTAAATAAGTATTAACCATAATTGGTTTAGAAAACCAGGACCAGCATTCCTAGAACTAGAGATAGGCTGAGCATTTGGGGGAAAGAGAGATCAATAATACAGATGAGATAATTTGGAGAAATATTATATTAGTTTTATATTGCTGTGTAACAAATTACCATAAATTTAATGGCTTAAAACAATCCTGATTTAATATATCATAGTTTCTGAAGGTCAGAACTCTGGGCAGGCATGGCTGGGTTCTTGTTCAATTCACAAAGAGCTGATATTAAAGTGTTGGCAAGCTGTGTTTCCATCTGGAGCACAGAATCTTCTTGGAAGCTCATTCAGGTTGTTGGCAGAATTTACTTCCTTGTGGTTGTAGGAATGAAGTACTATTTTCTGTCTATAAGCTAGGAATTTCTCTCAGGCCCTATAGGCTACCCACATTCCTTGCCATGTGGCCTTCTGCATCTTCAAAGACTGTAGTGGAGAATCTCCCTCACATTGAATTTTTCTCAGGTTTCAATCTCTTTCTTCTGGGACATAACAGTCCCTTTTAAGGGCTTACTTGATGAGGAGAGGCCCACCAAGGAAAATCTCCCTGTCTTAAAGTCAACTGTACAATATAACATAATCACAAGAATTGTTTACCATCATATTCATAAGTGCTGCTTAAGCTCAAGTGGTAATTACATAGGTTATGTACATCATGGAGTGGGAATCTTGGGGGCCATACTGGAATTCTGCTTTCCACAAATATCTGCTAGAAAATAGATGTGGCAATACATAGTGATTCTGTGGATGCACATAGCTGAAAGAGGGGAAATAAGAAATCATAAAAAGGAAAATGAGGCCAGACTGGTGTGGCTAAATGGTTGAGCATTGACCCATGAACCAGAAGGTCATGGTTCAATTCTCCATCAGGGCACATGCCAGAGTTTCGGACTCCATCCCCACTAGGGGGCGTGCAGGAGGCAGAGGGTCAATGATTCTCATCATTGCTTTTTCTCTCTCGCTCTCTCTCCCTTCCTCTCTCTGAAATCAATAAAAACATATTTTTAAAAGAAGAAAAACGAGTACCTGATTTCTGAAGTGTATGACTGCTTTACTATTGTTTCCAAATATGAAACTGGATAAAAATATGAAGAAATGGAAGTTATGACCAACATTGTGGGTTTATTTTGAAGTTTAATTCTTGATATATTTTCAAGGACTTCAAATACCTCTGTGCTAATTTTAAAAAAAAAGCTAGGGACAATCAGCTGTCCACATCTGCTTTTGGGGCCTGGCTAACTTGCACTCTCATAATTAAGCCAATGATATGAAAAAGTTGTAGTAAATGCTTTGAAATTTAACAAATTTAATATTCTGTATGGGGTGAGAATGGAAAAGTTCATGAGGAGACTCACTTTATAAGTGAGCACTTATATTCCCCATCTCTTCCAGACCCATTGCTATCTGCCTTTATATACACTGATTTAAGCTGAACTCTTAAGATCATGGACCACAGCTTTTACTAATAGAAGTATTCATTTCTTTTGTTTTCACCTTACTTACAAAAAAGATCAGTCAGCCAGTTGCAATTTACCTTTCGATTCAAAGCACTATACAGGGTAGGGCAAAAATAGGTTTACAGTTCTTTGTATGGAGAATAATACAATAATTAACAAATAATAATACAAGAATAAACTATGTGTTTCTTGTACTTAGAACTTTAAACTTACTCCCCCCCCTATATTTATTACTTTTCTTGAAATAATTGACATTTACTTTTAGAATTTTCAGATTCCTAGTCTTCATTTCAACTTTATCTATTGAGTCACTTTTGAATTTCAGTCTTTGTTTGGAGTCCCAGGTATGTCATATGCTTTCAAATATCTTACCTTCAAATAAAAGAAGAGATAACATTCTGCTGCACCTTAAAATAAATTGCATGAGTTCTCTTAAAATATACTTTCATATCCAGCTCTTCAAAATGATAGACTTCTTTATAGGTGTCTTTTGGCTGCATCATTCATTCCTACATGAACAGAAGTCATTAGCAGTTGGAGAAATTTTATTTGTCCAGGGAGGTTTAGTATTTATTATATACTATTGGTAGTGTAAACACAAAGAGATATTTTTATTTAATTTTACTCTAAAATATTGGTTCTCTGGACACTTAAGAGTTATGGGATTTGGTGATTAGAAAGTTGCCAGTGATTGTGAAAGTGTAGTCTGAGTAATAAACTGATGACAGGAGCCAGAGAGCAAAAGGCTAAAGATAGACATTATTTCTAGACTGATCTTTGACAAAGCAACTGGTTAGTCTCTGATGATTTTGAACATCCATATTTATTGGAATAGGAAAAGATAAGGTCTTTATTATGTGTCAAAAGCCATAAATAAATATAGGGTTAGTTGCTGTAATCCATTTATTTGAAGGCCTTTGACATTCTAGTGGCATTGCTCATCCATCCAACTCAAAATCAGGCAGGGAAGCACACTTACTTTCGCTGGAAATATTTTTTTTAAATGTGGGCCTTTTTCCTTTCTTCTTCTTAGACTTTAGCTTTACAAAACACTGATTCAAAAGTATATTTATATGATTTGATTTCCATGTACTTCCTTCAACGATTAAAATGCTTAGGAGATACTGTACTAGTTTGAGGGCCCACCTCTGACAGTTTTATAAATTGTGGCGTCAAAAAAGATAGTTAGCTTGGTTAGAGTTAGTTTATTAAATTAGACTTGATTTTGGAATAGTAAACAATTTCCTTATCAATAACTTTTCCACTAAATTTTCTTTTAAAATTTTCCTAATTTGTGTTGATTTGCCATCTAGGCAGTTCACACAGAAAACCTGATCAGGGAGTAAGAAATGCTGGTCAAACTGATTTGACTTTTTATGATATAAATGAGTTTCACATTTATAAAAATATTGTGGGCTCTTGTTGATCAATCCATTCCCTGATTCTGCCATTTAAATTTCTGAATTACTTCAGGACTACAAGGAGCCATAATAGAAATACGGTGTTTTGAAGCATTTTCTTTAAACTTCAGAAAATGGAATAGACATCTTTTTATTTTAGATTATTTATATTATGAGGCTATTTAAATAGCCAAACTTGGTTATAATCTTGATTTTTAAATCTTATTCAATGTTATTATTGTGCTATTATCAAGACTATTGATAGTAATATCTTAGAGTAGGTAAGGGAAGACATTTATAATCACTTAATAGATGCCCTCAAGGAAGAGCTTTAGAATCGTAGTGTCTTATATTATGATCCCTGGAAGCATGAGAAGGGCAGTTTTGCTTGTGTGGTTTTACAAGGAGGATGTGGGAAGCCAGATACAGAAGGAGAGAAAGCTAATAGTGTGATTTCGAAAACCAGCTTCAGGATGACCTCACAGGACAGTCTGACACATGAATTCCACCACAGATATAGTCACATTTTAAGGCAAAGAAGTCCGTCTTTTGAGCCCCATGTCAGTCAGTGGTAGCTGAGGTATGGCCAAGAGGAAGCACATAGCCAACCAAAAAGGGAGACCTATTTTCATACCATGGGCTCCTTCTCTCTCCATACAAAGAGCATGGCCTGAGGTCCAGTCGGACAATGGTCACTGGGAAGATGTCCTCTCAACAATCTCTCTCGAAGCTATTGCTAAGTGTGACTCCAAGCCAATCAAGCAGTCAATTTTCATGCTGTCTCACCTACAAAACAGACACATCTCTGAACTAAAAGTGGATTTCCCCCCTCCTCTGTCAGCTAATCGTAGAGAACTCCATGAAGCCATTGGTCTGAGCTGAAAGAGACACCTATGAAACAGGTGAAGGGAGCATGGAGGTCTGTGGGACTCCCAAGTTCATGCTGCTTACTGTGCCTTCTAGTTCTGTTCATTTTTATCTCAAATTTCCCAATTTGGTTTTAGGACAGATTGCTGCTGCACCTTGGTGTGTATAACAGTAATCAGTTCATTCACAACAGTTCTAGCTTTATGGTCACTTGTTATTTCACTGTAAAATGTTCCATATATATATCAGAGCTCAGCAGCTTACTGTTGTTTGAACAACAGTCAGACAGCATTACGATGCTCCAGAGCTTCAGTTCTGCACTGTGACTTTCCCATTGGGACTTGGCAGGTATTTCTGATACCAAGTCATACGGCCCAAACTGGCCTGTTTGTACAGCAGTCTGAATCTACTTTAGTGCTTTCTTGTTTTGAGTGTCACTCAAAAGAGTCAGCAATATACACTGTCCAATAAATGTACCTGAGTGGTAGTTTGAAGCATAGGATATACTGCCTTTAAAACCCAGATGAGTTTCTTAGTGGAATAAGTTGCAAGGAGCAATAAGCGTCTTTTACTTTTCGAGCATATTCCAGACCACTGGAACACAAAACCTTAATAATGTGATAGCCCCTAAAATTGTGTAGGTTTCTTTTTCTTTTTTTCTCCCTTATCTTTTTATTTATTTACTTTTTCAGTTTTACTATTATTTTTTTTAAAATTTGAATTTATTGGGGTGACATTGGTTAATAAAATTATATAGGTTTCAGGTGTACAATTCTATAATACATCATCTGTATATTGTATTGTATGTTTACCACCCAAAGCCAGGTCTCCTTCATTCAACATTTATTCCCACTTTCACCCTTTTCTACTTCTCCCCACCCTCCTTTCCCTCTGGTAATCACCTTACTGTTGTCTGTGTCAGTGAGGTGTTTTTTTGTTTTGTTTTCTTAATCCTTTCACCTTTTTCACCCAACTCCCCAACCCCCCACCCTCCTGACAGATGTCATTCTGTTCTCTGTATCTATGAGTCTGTTTTCATTTTATTTGTTTATTTATTTATCATTCAATGAAGACTATGTTTCTTTACAAGCAACCCAGAAAATGCGTCACTTTTGTTAATCAGGACTAATTTGTATGATATCATCAATGAAATAGACCAATGTGATCTGTTCTTCAGGATATTACAATGGTCCAAGTCCCTTATGACTATAATGAGAGAGAAAAGGAAAATTAATATATCTTGGGATGTATCTTATGTCCATTCAAGATATAAATTTGGAAATATAAATATATACTTGGAAGCAAATGTAAAGACTACTAGGTGAGCCCATGGGCCCAGAGTGTCCAATGTAAGATGAACCTGGGCCAGAACCCCATTTCTTACCTGTGTTAGTTTCCTATTGCTGTGGCACCAAGTTATCACAAACGTAGTAATTTAAAACAATACAAATTTATTGCCTTACAGTTTTAAAGGTTAGAAAACTATAGTAAGTTTTACTAGGCTAAAGTCAAAGTGTCAGCAGGGCTCTTTCCTTCTGGAGGCTCTATGTGAACATCTGCCTTTTATAGTTTCTAGTGACTGCCTTGACTGCCTTTCATCTTCAAAATGAATCACTGGAATCTCTGCTTCCATTGTCATATCACCATCTCCTCTGAATGACTACTTCTGTGTTCCTCTTATAAAAACAACTGTTATTACATGGGGTCCACCTAGATAATCCCCATTTCAAGATCCTTAATCACATCTGAGAAGTAACAGGAGTAACAGGTAACATTGACAGGTTCTAGGAAATAGGACCTGGACATATTTTAAAGGCCATTATTCATTCTTCAACATTACCTAACACTGACCTACATCCTACCCAAACAAGGATGCCACAAAAGCACTGTGTATCACTGGGTTTTAAGATCAACTTGAAACTTGTTTTCCAAAGCATTTGAAATGTTTGGGTATTTGTCTTTATCCCATGTATGATTATCTGACTAAATGACCATGGGTTTTCTTGGAAACCTGGGATAATTGCTTCTCTCCTTGCTGTGGTGTTACAAAGTCCTTCCTCATTAAGATCCAACATCTCCTCTAGTCCATGAGTTCTTTGTCTGAAAACTAGCTTAGAGCTGGAAACTGAGTGAATGATTGTAACTTTCCATTGCGGTTTGTTTCAGTTTTCTGATACTCTATTCTTTGATCTCTTTGATTATATATGTTAGACAATATATTCTTTGGCTATCCATTTAACTTGCCCTAAAACACAATGTTCCGAGTCTTTTCCATAGACCCCAACAGGTCAGGCCTTGCATGCTACTTCAACACAAATGTCCTTTACTGCAATTAAGCCAACTTATCATCTCACATGAAATGCCTAGGGAGTAACTTTGACTTAATTTTTTTTTTTTTTTAATATATCTTTATTGATTTCGGAGAGAGGAAAGGAGAAGGAAAGAGAGAGAGACAGAAACATCAATGATGAGAGAGTCATTGATCAAGCCCATAACCAGGGCATGTGCCCTGACCGGGAATCAAATCCTGATCGCCTGGATCCTAGGTCAACTCTCAACCGCTGAGCCACGCCCGGCCGGGCTTGACTTAATATTTCAATTAGGCGATAAAGGCTGTGTATTCTGCCTTTTCTCCAGGCTGTAGCCAATCCTCAGTTTTCTTAGAGTGTGTAAATAAAGCCCCATGTTTTCATTTATTATCTAGCCTTTTTAAAAATATATATATAGCTTAGAGAAGTTTGTTCAGGGGAGAAAGGGCTGCTTGGTACATGCTGTGAGGATCCACAGGTGTCTACAAAAAATCTACACATACCTGTTTGAAGAGAGATAGCACCACAATGAGGGGAGGAAGCCCAAGAAGTGGCAGAGTCACACTCCCTGAGGCCCCTCCCTTTCCGTGCTCCCCTTCTCAGGAGAAGCAGTGCTTTGCATTTCTCTCCGCCTGATCTCTTTGTTCTGCTTTCTCTCCCCTTCCTTATAAAAGCCTCTGCCTGCACTGGGATTACTAAAATGGGTTTTTGAGGACTGGGAAAAATCCCCCATCTTCTCCATATGTAGGGACTTGAATAAACCTCTTTCCATTTTCACAAGCACCTGTCTCATGAGTTTGGCTTTCGCTGCGGCAGGCGGCCAAACCTGGGTTTGGCTACAAGGGTACAATTTTATATCACCATCTCAAGACTCAGAGTCCCACTCCTTTCCCTAGCACTGTCCTGATTTTGCATTGGAGATTTGCCTCAGGGTGCAAATTCGGCATTCTTTGAAGTTTCTGTGCCTTAACTTTAGCTGTGTCTGTCCTTCAGAGGCAAGAGATAAGAGTCTCTTTAAAAGTGCTGCCAAAAAGACCTCTAACTCACACGTGTTGCTGTTGACATATGAAATACCCAAACCTGTAGAGAATTTTTATAAGCATTTATTTGTGTCAAACTAACAACATATGATGAGGAACAAGATCTCATATGCTCCAGAGATTAACAGTTTTGCAGCTTCTTTTATACATTTGAAATTAAGGAGGGAATTTAAGTAAGATTGCTTGGGGGTGAGGGAAAGCAAGGCTGGGGAGATTATAGGGTGGTTAAAAAGATTATGTGCTTTCTTGAGGGTTAATATCCCCTTCCAGGGGTATTGCTTCTCATATTTTCAAGGTATGTTAATCTAGATGCACAAGAAGCAACAGACAGGGCTTGCTTAAGGCAAAGATAAATATTTTACTAAAAAGTTATAGGCCTGGGGCATGACCTGCCCAGTTAGGAATTTATGATCAGATCACCCCTCTGAGGTTACTTTCCATAGAATCCCTTTTTCTGTCCACATTGCTTTATAGTGATTAACAAATCTCAACCACATTTTTTTTTTCTTTTAAAAGCATCAATATTGCTCTGTAACAGCCACTCAATGACACAGTCCTTCTAGTTATTTCCCCAAAACCTCTCAAATGCCCCAGATATTGCACCAGCTAGTGCTTTTCCTTCCACCTGTATCTCATCCCAGTTTATCACAGATGAACATTTTAGCAACATCACTGCTACAATATGCCACAGACCACCAATGTCTACCTACCAAAGGCAACAGAGTAAAATGGTGATGAAAAAACAAAAAAAGAAATAAAGAAAAACAAACATTTAAATGGGAAAAAAAGAATGTAATTTTCTTCTACACAAAATTTTTTTTCTAAAAAACAACAACAGAGTTCTCTTTACCATCTGGGTGATGAATAATCCGACTGTTACAGTTGTCTTCCTACGTCACTTTCCAGCACCACCTGTTTTAGGTCAGGTTTCCTAAAAGCAGAGCCCAGAACAGGAGATCATCTCCAAATGAATAATTGGAGGAATGCCCTCAGCCAAAGGGGAATGAGGGAACTAGGAAAGAGCAGAGTAGAAAAGCTAACCCAAATTCCTGTTTCAGATAAAAAAACAACCAGAAGAAAATCTTGGAGCACAAAATGCACCAGAGTTAGTCTACCTTGAAATAAGAAGACCCATTTTGTACCTTTTTATAAGGCAGCCATTGGCCAAGTTGGTTGGGGAAGGAGAAGGGGAAGGGGAAGGAGACAGGGCCTCTGGGGAAAGGGGCTCCAGTTTGGATGAGGGCAGTTCTCCAGAAAAGGCAACAGTTGTGAGCCATTCTCGGTCCAGACTCACACAATTGCTGGAGAAATGGGTGCACTGGTTGGAAAAGAGCATCTGGGGCACCAATGTCATTCTCTACATAAAATTTCACACTCAAGGATTAATCTTTACATTGAATGTTGTAGATCTGCATAACTATAGCAATCGAGATAATTTTAGTAAACAAAAGAAATCCTACGTAATCTTTGCTTTTCTTTGTTCAGATGAAAGAGCTATACTATAAATTAGTCAGATGACTGTCAGTCTCCACTTTTCCTGCTAAGCTGTGAAATCCTATCTGTACATTAGCTCTGTTCACAGGATACTGGGCGAAATGAAGATTTGGCTCTTATCCTGTTATTTGGATCATCCAGTGTGGATAACTTAGGTCCCAAGTTGGCTTTTCTTTTCTTACTTAAATAAATCAATTTATTTGTTTAAACTGATCAAAGTCCTCTCCAGCTCAAGTATATTGGCCTGTACCTGACTGGGATTGGGTTTTCTCCACACCACCAAACGGTTTAGGTGAAAAGCTGGAGATTGAAGAGTGTGGCACCTCATGTCCATATAAGACCAACCAAAAGATATCAGCCATTTTCCAGGTTGTGATAAGTAATGATATTATGTTTTCATTTACTCTCAGTGGTTTCTGTTTTGTGAAGGTAGTTAATCTAATTTAACTGCATTTCCCTCAGCCAGGGAAATATAATTGCTTTTTTGCTTTTAAAGGAGTAGTAGGATGTGAATTAGTGGATAAAATCATATGAAAGCTGACTTTAATTTTTAAATTTAATTTGGGATTAAACTCTGCTTAAAAGATTTTTTTTTTTGCTTTAAAATATGGAGATTTGGATAACTTATCCAAAATATTATTTAAAAAAAAATTTAGTACACTATTATCTTGGGTTTTTTAAGTTATTTTTTTCATTTTTGTTTTTATTGTTACTCTTTTCTTTTGTATGCCATTATCTTGGACAGCAAAGAAACTACAGTAATTCTTATAGCCACAGCATCCCCAGAGAACAATGGGCAACAGTGACTCCATGTTCTTATTTAATAGATTAATCTATTTGAATTTCTGTTGTGTTTAAGAAAAGTGATTATATGTCCCTTATATTTTTATTTAGACCAGAATTTCATTACTAAGAAGAACATCCCTTTAGCACTTTTGAAGACTTTTTTACTTTCTAGGTAATAATAGTTTACTTTATTCATTAATAATTTGAAGCATTTATTTTGTGAAACTTTTAGGGAAAAGATTATTTGAAGTCTAACCTCTTTCCTTCAGGATTTTAGACTTAATATCACCTGATAAAAACCTTTGCAATTTTCCTAATACCTAAGAAAATGTTTTTCCTTTCCCCTAAATTGAAACTTTGAAATTTTGAGAGAAAAAGTATTTCTATAAAAATATCTATATGACATCTTAGATTGCATAAAACAAAATTAAAGGTTTTTCCCTGGAGCAAAAATGCTTTTTATACTTTGCCTAACTCTGCTTCAGATACGTAGGCCTCACCTACTTTGTATAGTAACACATACTACCATAGAGATCCTTGAGAGAAGAAATCTTTCTATGAGAGACTTACTTTGCAAATGCTATGGAATGGATTATGTCCCCACCAAACTAATATGTTGAAGCCATAAACTTCAATCTGCCTGTATTTGCAGATGGCTTTTAGGGAGATAGCTGAGGTTAAATGAGATCGTAAGGGAGAGGCTGCGGTCCAATAGGACTGGTTGGCATCTTTATAGGAAAAGGGAGGGGAACCAAAGTGTTACCAGACTAAAGGGGTCCGTTTGCCTGTGTACATCAAAGCCCAATAAGACATGAACAGGAGCTTGCAGCAAAGAAAGTACAGGTTTATTTCAGGAAGTGGCCCATGCCCAGAGACAGGTGAGCTGGCGTTCAGATCTGGCTCCCTTATAGTTTCCAGGGGATGGGGTAGATAGGGTAAAAAATCATTAATCATGGTGACTAAGGGAATTAGGGTCATGATCAAGGTCCTGGTCTCTACTAATTGGTTGGCGCTAGGGTAGGGGGTAGTTGATCAATCACTTAATCTGGTTGTGCCACTTTTCTGAGCCTGTAGCTGAAACACAATTAAGAGATAGATGTTACCTCTAGTTTGACTGGGAGTCTGTCTCTGTGTTTTGTTCCTAGGATTATTTGATGCTGATCAGAACCTCCTTGTCCTTAGAACTTAATGATTGAAAGAGTGGACTTTCAAGTGAGAAGAAGGCAGGCAAATCAGGGTCCTGGAGAAGGCGAGTTTTAATCAAAAGGAAAGAAAGGAGAAAAGGTAAAATTAAAGACATAACGTTTCTATAAGGTTATAAGAGGTCTCTCTCTTTCAGTGCAAAAATAAAGGCCATGTGGTGGATAGAGTGAGGAAGCTGTTCTCTGTAAGCCAGGCAGAGAACTCGTACTCAGAATCAAATTTGTCCATACCTTGATCTTGAACTTCTAGCTTCCAGAACTGTTAGAAGATGCATTTCTGTTGTTTCAGCCATCTAGGCTGTAAGATTTTGTTATGGGAGCCTGAGTTGACTAGTACTGCAAGTAACTGGTGTCAGGACCCAAACATCTCAATGGCTTATTTAGATTTAGTGTATATTAGATCATTTTCTTCTTCAGATTTGCTATCTATTGGCAGAAAATATACAACTCAGAGTAAAAATAGTGATTGACTTTTACTTGGTAGAATGATGCAGACACCAAGTGATAGTTAGTCTATTGATTTTGACATAGAAAATATTCTTCTATAATTATTATTTTTAAAATACATTTTTATTGATTTCAGAGAAAGGAAGGGAGAGGGAGAGAGATAGAAACATCAGTGACGAGAGAGTCATTGATCGGCTGCCTCCTGCACACCTCATGCTGGGGATTGAGCCCGCACCCCGGGCATGTGCCCCAACTGGAAATTGAAACATGATCTCCTGGATCCTAGGACAGTGCTCTACCACTGAGCCACACAGGCCAGGCTCTTTTGTAATTATTGATAAAATACTTTGTAGGCAGAACTAACCCCACATGCATTGATTTATCTTGTTCCTTTTCTCTCTTTAAAGAATTTTATATTTAAAATATGCAGACAATAATTACTGAGTATTTTCTATATATTACATATAGTCACAGAGTAGGAGTATTTACACCATGAAATGGCAAATAGAAAGTATGTTTTTTATTGATTTTAGAGTGAGAGGAAGGGAGAGGGAGAGTGAGAACCATTGATGTGGGATCGAACCCACAACCTAGGTAGGTTCCCTGACCCCACAGCCTTTCGGTGTATGGGATGACCCTCTGGCCAGGGTGACGGCATCTTTTGATGCACAGAAGTTTACAATTTGGTTTGTGATGTCATATCTAAGAAACCATTGCCTAATCCATTGTCATGAAGGGCTATGACGATGTTTTCTTCTAGGTGTTTATCATTTTAACCATTATATTTAGAAATAAGATCCATTTTGGGTTAATTCAATTTTTGGAATGTGAATACCCAGTTGTTCCAGAACCATTTGTTGAAAACTGAACAAACTGTTTCCCCACTGAATTATTTGGGCATGCTTATTAAAAATAATCATAAAGGTAAGAGTTTGTACCTGAATTCTCAGTTCTATTCATTGGTCCATATCTGTATGTCTATTCTCACGCAAGCACTACAGTGTCTAGATTACTATAGCTTTGTGTAAGTTTGTGAAATCCTCTTTGTTATTCTTTTAAAAATTGTTTCCACTTTCAACAATGTTTTGCAGCTTTCAGTGTAAAAGTCTTTTAGGCCTTTGTTACATTTAATCTTAAATACTTTATTATTTTTTATTCTATTTTAAGTAAATTGTCTTCTTAATACCATTTCCATTTTGTTCATTGCTAGTGTGTAGAAATACAATTAATTTTTTATAATGATTTTGGAACTTACAACACTGATGAACTTGTTTGTTAGATCTATTTTTTGTAATTTAAGGATTTTCTTTATACAAAATCATGTCATCTACAAATAGCTATAGTTGTACTTTTTCCTTTCCATCAGGATGCACTCTAATTCTTTTTCTTGTTTAATTGCCTTGTTTTTTTATTTTGCCATTTAATTTATTTATACGTTGTGCTACATTTAAAAAAAATAAACTTGCAATCCTGGAATAAATCTTATAATAAATGCTGTAAAGTACTACTTTTTATAAATGGCTGGGTTCATTTCGATGTTATTTTGTTTAGTACTTTATGTGTATAATGATTAGGGGTATTGCTCTATATGTAGTGTCTTTATCTGGACTTGGTAGCAGTGTAACACTGGCCTTATAGAATGAATTAGGGAGAGTTACTTCCTCTCCTATTTTCTGAAATAGTTTGTGAAGAATTGATTAAATATTCGCTAGAATTTACCAGTATAGTCATCTGGGCCTGGGTTTCAATTGTGAAATATTTCTATTTTAAATTACTAATTCAATCTTTTTGCTTTTTATAGCTCTATTTAGGTGGTTTTTTTAAAATTTCTTCTTGAGTCACATTTTTCAGTTTGTGTTTTTGTAGGAATTTTTCCATTTCAAATAGTGTATCTATTTTGTTACCATACCACTGTTCATAGTTACTTCTTTCTACAGTTTTCTAAGACCCATGTTTAGGTTGCTGATTTGAGATTTTTAACACAAGTATTTTCAGCCATAAATTTCCATCTGTTACTTTAGCTATATTCCACAGGTTTTGTATACTGCGTTTCTCCTTTTAATTCATCTCAAAGTGTTTTAAAATTTCCATTGTGTGTGTTTTTTTCCTTTAGCCAATTAATTATTTGGGAGAACAGTGTTTTAATTTTCACATATTTATGAATTTTCTGAATTATTAATTTTTAAATTCATTTAATTGGAGTCAGAGAATATACTTTGTATTATCTCAGTCCTTTTCAATTTAGTGAAGCTTGTATTACAGCTTAATATGTTGTTGATTCTAGAGAACACCCATGCAAACTTGAGAATTCTGTTGTTACTGGGTAAAGTATTCTACATATGTCTGTTACGGTTAGTTGATGTACAGTGTTTTTCAAGTCTTCTATTTCCATGTTGATTTTTTTCTCTCTAGTTATTTTCCCTCTATTGAGAGTGGGGTAATGAGGTCCTCTACCGTTATGTTGATACAGTTTCTATTGATTATCTTTTTGGTCCTCTAAATGGTTAATAGTTTCTTAATTTTTGTATGTCTCATTTTACTGAATATTAGATATTTAAACAATATAATATGAGAATTTTGTAAATTAGACCATCCTTTCCTAGAGCCTGTTGTCATCGTTACTTGTTGATGCTTTTGTATTTGCTCTTTGTTTAGTGACTTTTCCGAACTAATTCTGAAAATTCTATTCTTTGTTGTACGTGGCCCTGAAGTATCTGCTCTGTTATCTTAGTGGTCATCTAATGATTGGACAGAAATATTGCTAAATCCTCTGAAAGTTAGTTTCCAAACATCTGCAGGAGGCTTTGTGCGTGCGGTAGGGTGTACCTTCAATGCTCAGGCAAGCAGTTTACAACTTCCGATAGCCTTTACCTCTTGTCTGTACAGAGCCTCAAGCCCAGGTAGAGACCTTCTCAGGTCTTTCCTAGGCATATGCACAGATCTGAGCATGAGCACAGTCCTACGTAGGCAAGTGCATGGCATTTAGATCCCCAGGGCTATGTCAGAGCAATTCAAAGCTTCCAATGGATATTTCATTCCTAGCTTTTCCTTTTAAGTGCTTTTGGTCAGCTTCTCGTTTGCCCCAACTGTTATTGCTGCCTCAGGCAGCTATGATTTAAATAGTTGCTGCTGATTATTTTTGACAAACTCCCCTTGGGAAATGGCTATTTACACTGAGTGAGCTTTGAGTCAGGTCAAATAGGGACAAGCCCTGAAAATGGGGGTTTCCAGGGAACTGCTAGACAGATCAAATAATGGCAATTTTCTGAAAATGCTGTTTGTGAGTGTTTCAATTCCAGTGTTCCTTTTCCAGTGGCTGCTAGGCTCTGCTTTTCATTATGATGATAGGACTGTTAGTTTTTGAAGCTACCATGAAGCTAGGAAGGAAACAGAAATAGGGAAAATTAATATACTACAAAGGTCACTGTATTTACCAGGATTCAGTTTTTTTCATGAATATTTTCTTGGAGTGTTGCTAGCCTTTGGGTAATTTCAAGAATACTGAAAAGTTAATTCTTCTAATTTTTTGTTAGTGTCCTTGTGGTTTTTTTATGGAGGAGCTGATTTTCCTAGGTCCTTGCTCTACCATTCCCATCAAAATCCCTCAGTTATAACAGTGATCGTATCTGGGTGATTTTACGTTTTGGTTATTATGAAGAATGCTGTTGTAAATATTTATGTTCATGACATTCAGTACCTATGTGCATGTTTTTTTCAAGGTCACAATGCTAGATTTCTAGTGTTCATCAATTTTAATTTTTTCTTTTCTTCAAGCATATGGCTATTATAGGAGAATGTTATATTTCCTTGTGCTCTGAAAATAAGTGGGACCAAAGAACATTTCTGGCCCAGTGTCTGTAAGCCTCATCCACATGACTTCCAGACTGAAGCATGTAATCAAAGGCAAATTATCTCTTCTCCCCTGTCGCTGTTACGGAAGAGCATTCCTGTTTGCAAGTTAGGGTCAAAAGGTCATTGCTTCCTGGATTACTCAGTCAACTGCATGAAAAATATGGGCTGAAGAGGTCCTTTGTATGCTCATGTAAACTTTAAAATCACTTTGTCAATTTCCTCATAAGAACCTAATGGAATTTTGATTAGATACATTAAATCATTTTAGAAAGAACTGCACTCTTAACAATATTGCAACTTCCAATCCATGAACATGTAATATCTCTTTATTCACTTAGTTCATTAATTTATACCAAAAATATTTTGTGATACTCAATATACAGATATTGTATATCTTTTCTTAAATTGACTCCTAAGAATTTCATATGCTATTATAAATGATAGCTTTTATACCTTTATTTTCCAATTGTTTGTTGTTAGTCTATAGAAATATAATTGATTTTTTTATATTTGTAATCTTGCATTATTGCACTTATTACTTCTAGTTGCTTACAGGCTATTTTGGATTCTTTTTCACAATCTTGTTATCTATCAATAACGGTATTTTACTTCTTTATGACTCCTGTTTGTTCTGTTTTCTCCCCCTCTTGTGGTCCAGCTAGAATATCCAATACAATATTAAACACTAATAGCTTGATGGGACATCTTTGCTGTAGTCCCTCTTTTAGAGGGAAGTTTTCAACATTTTCATTAATTCAGGTGTTAGCCATAGATATTTTTCATATCCTCCCTTTATCATATTGAGGATGTTTCCTTCTGTTCATAGTTGGCTGAGAGTTTTTAATCATATATGATAAATGTTTTCAAATGTTTTGTCAGCACCTATTAAAATAATATACTATTTTTCTCCTTTATAATATGCTGTATCATTAATAAATTCTTAATGCATTTTTATGATACATTTCAATTGGTCATGATGCATTTTTCTTGTTATACATTGCTGGGCTCAATTTCCTGACACTTTTTAAATTTTTGCATCCTTGTGCATGAGTGATATTGATTTGTATTTTTTTTTGGTTGCAGAATAGCTGCCAGGTTTTAGTATCAGGGATATGCAAACACCAAAAAGCAAGTTAAGAACGATGCCCTTTTACTGTAGATTCTCAAAGAGTTGGTGTAATACTGGGATTACTGATATTATTCTTTAAATATTTAATATAATTAATCAATGAAGTCATGTGGGCTGAGATTTGTGTTTGTGTGTGTGTATGAGTGTGTGTGTGTGTGTGTGTGTGTGTGTGTGTAAAGGTTTAGATTTATTTCTGGTATACAAACATTCCCTATGAAATTGCTATGTAGATAAAAACTTCTTCAGTGCATTAGTTGTGTTTATAAATCTAGGTAAGTCATAATTTTCCCTCAGCATATTGAAGATATAGGTTCACTAAAACTTCACTTCTATTATTTGTATTTATAAGTCAATTATCAATGTAAAGGTTGCTAAATTAAAGGTAATAATTTTTTCTCTGGCTCCATTAAACCAATCAAGCAAATAATATTTCTCTGTACTTTTGTATTTACATGTGACCATATTGCAATTTTTATTTTTTATCTGTCCTGCTTGAGATTCCTAGAGCTTCTTGTGGATTAGTGAATTTCATCATCTTGAACAAATTCCCAGGCACTGACTGTATATTTACATATTTTTTGTTTTATATTCTTTCTCCTTTTTATGAAATTCTGGTAATGTTGGCCTTTTAATTCTTTATTTGTTAAGTGTTTCAAAAAATGGAATAATGGTCATTCACAGATGCCCACACCTGAATCCTCAGAACCTGTGAATATGCTACCCCTCATGGCAAAAGAGACTTTGCAGATACAATTAAGCTTAAGGTCCTGAGATAGGAAGTTTATCCTAGATTATCAAGGTGGACTCAATTTGAGTCCTTAAAAGACAAAGTAAGGAGTGTGTTAAAGAAATAAAATTTGAGAGGGACTCTACCCGCAGTTGCTGGCTTTAAAAATGTAGAAAGAGAACCACAAAACAAGGAATTTGGCAGCCTCTAGCAGACGCGAAGGACCCTCAGTGTACAGCCAGCAAGGAAACACACCTTAATGCTACAACAAGGAACCAAATTCTCCCAAAAACCCAAATGAGAGGAAAAAAGATTCTCTTTTACAAACTCCAGAAAGAAATGTAGCCTGCCTATAGCTTGATTTTAATCCAGTAACACCTGTATGGATTTCTGACCTACAGAACTGAGAGTAAATTTGTGTTATGTGGGCTGCTAAATTTGTGGTGATCTGTTATGGCATCAATGGAAAACTAATGTATGTGTTAATAGTTATTTTTATTTTCTGAATACTTTTATAGGCAGCATTGGGGATATTTTCGTTTGGTTTATTTGTCAGTTCACTAGTTCCCTTTTAAGCTGTGTTGAAATGCTTGTAAAAGCTATTCACAATGTTTTTGTTTGATATTATTGCTATTATTTTTTCCTAGAAGTTTTTTATTTTTTTTATTTTTTTCCCCCCTAGAATTTTGATTTGGTTTTATTTGAATCTGATTTTAGCATTCTAATAAATGTTTACAATTATTTTTATACTTATTCTTTGTAACACTATAAGCACACTTATATATAATCACTTCTGGAAATTCTAATATTAAAAATATGCAGGTATATTTCTGTTCTCTATTTATTCTCCTGATTCTTTCTCATGATTCCATGTTTACATATTTGAAATTTCTTGGAAAACTTTTGTTCTTATATTAAGGTATTGTGCCTGCTTCTGCTAGCCATTTGGTGGCAATGCTAAACAGAAATTATTTTAATTAAAATGCAGCTTGATTTTTGTTTTGTTTTGAACCATGATGGTGATGCCATTTTGTAAGTTTGCAAATATGGAAGATTATCTTGTATTTGTTTAAATTATATAAAATTATGTAATTTATGTAAATTTTACCCCAGTTCATATTTAGTGTCAAAGAAATTTTTTCCCCTGTTGTTCTGCCCTGTAGGTAGGGTATATTTATTTCTGATTCACAATTAAGTGAAGGGTGCTAACTTTGCATTCTAAATTTTATTAGAGGAGTGTGTTATTTTGCTCTTCAATTTGGGCAGGTCTTAGAGTTTTATTTTCATAATATCACCAAATCATCTTTGAAAACCGTAGCTCAAATTTTCACAGTTTGGTGGATGAAGGTGTCTTCAGTGTTCAACTTCTCTCTCTGGATTCCAGCCTTCATTCAGAGTTTGGGCGTATATTTATTAACTATTCTTCCAATTCTTCAGTTATTTTAACAAGGAGGTTTTATTTATTCTTCAGCATTTGAGGTTATCTTCAGTTGGGGGTAATGTCTGAATATCTAAGTTGTCCTATTTCTGGACATAATTAATTAAAAAATATGTATTGAGAATTTATCACACTTCTGATATTCCTCTATGAATAAGACATGGTTCTGACCATTTGGAACTTATAGTTAGTTCTATAGCAAAAACAAATAAGAAAAATTTTAAGCTATATAAATAGAGAATGGAAATTTGAGATTATCTAGATCCATACTCTCACTCATGAGACTGTGAGGTGTGGTTGATTATTCTGATTGTAAATTGCAAAGTCAAGACTGTCAGTTACCCTCAACCCCAGATCAAGGTTCTCCTCACTGTCATATTGATTTACTTCCATTTATTGTTTGTTAATGTGTCTAATAACTGGATTCTGTTTCGCCCTATGGATCAAGCTGATTATAGGATTTTCTTTAATTTCTTGAAATTTCTTGGAAAACTTCTTTAAGAACTCTCTAAGAAAAATTTTGTATGAGCTCTTAAAATACAAACTGCTAAAGGTATATGTATTATTCTGTACATTTGAGTGCTATAAACATAGTAGACTCACTTAAAAATCTGCTTGATATATTCTATATAACTAGAGTAAGACAAGAAAAATTGTATAATTTTAAATAAAAAGTCAAAGGAGAAAACTAGAATATTAGGTTGGAGATCTAGTAAGTGCTACAGGCACAGACTATGACAAGGAAAAGAAAGGGTTTAGGAAAACATCTCTACAAAAGATTCATTAGCAACTACTCAAAGGTGTGGGGACACACGCAAACTTGAAGTTAAAACTTTTTCCCTCTCAATGTGTCACTCCATTGCTTCCCTAATGAACACTTTTATCTAACAGTGAATCTATGATTTTTGGGTCAGACTCTCTTGTTAGACAATTTTCAACATATTATCTGTCTTGTTTTTTTTCTACAAGCATTTTTTGTCTTTTTGGCTATAGATTTTTACAACTGCTGTTCCCAGCCAAATAGTTGACATTTTACCACAGAACATTAAATTATCACATTTCCCACCCACATAAATGTTCTTTCACCTTTCTTTTCAGGATCTTTGCTCCCACACACCTCATTACTTTGAGGAAACCATTCCATATTTGCACGGACCAGAGGCAAGAATTCTGTGTTTTTTTTTTAAATTATTACCTAAAAATAGTAAAACATTATATAGCTACATTTATCTGATTTTTTAAATTAATTAATTATTTTATTTATTTTAATTCCTCACCTGAGGATATCTTCTCCATTGCTCATCAGAGAGAGCAGAAGGGAGAGAGAGCGAGAGAAAGATCGATGTGAGAGACACACGCTGATTGGTTGCCTCCCGCATGCAGGGCCGGGATCGAGCCTGCAACCGAGGCACGTGCCCTTGACCGGGATGGAATCTGGGACCCTTCGGTCCGTGTGGGACGCTCCAACCACTGAACCAAACCGGCCAGGGCTATCTGATTTTTTGACTGCTTGTCTGTCTGGCTGTGAAAGTGTTTCATTTTTTTATAATTGAATAAATACACAGTAAAATACTAGATATTATTTATGTACTAATACTAATTTTCATAATCTATGGAGTGTTTTCTATCTGCCAAACAGTTCTAAGAAACTTTCCTGTAGAGCTCATTTAATCCTCACAACAATATTCTGAAATAAGTACGACTATTACCCCTCTTTTACAGATAAGAAAGCTAACACTTTCAAAGTTGCAGTAACTTGCTCAAGGGCACACAAGCCCTAAGAGAATTAAATCAAGACAGTCTGGCTCTGGAATCTGTGTGCTTCAGAGTTTGCTTTCTGGCCTTTAATTTATTTACTTGGGTCAACCAAGTCCTCATATACATAGTTTTATAGTATTTTAATTTATCTCGTATTCTTGTTTTCTGATTTTGAAATTTTCTTTAAGTTTTGTCCTTCAAAATGTAGGCTTTTGAAAGACAGAGGTTGTGTGTGTGCTGTACAGATTATATACACAGATACATACATATATGATACAGAGATACATACATACACATTTATGTTATAGTTTCAACATTTGAGAACCATACTGCATATACAGTTTTTCTTTTTAACTTCTTTCTCTTTCTAGCTCATAAAATTAAGTAAGCATTCCATATAATTAAATGTTATTAAAAGCGGAAACATGATTTTAAAGATGGCTTAGAAATTCATCACAAAAATGTTTTATATAGCCAATAATTCATTACCAACTTATACTTCTTCCATTTCACTATGATTAAAAATTACTTCTGTCAATGTTTATATTCAGTCACTGTTTATATTACACATGGATCCTTTCAGATATCATTTATCACTTTTTATGCCCATTGCCCCCTTCCAAAACTTTCTTTTCCTTTGCGTCTAATGGCGCACTAGTATACAACTCTTGAAAGATTGTCTGTAAGATAAAGGAGACATTTGCTTGCAAGCAGGAAAACGGCTATGTCTAGTAGATTATGCCATCATATAGTATACAGTGCTAGATTATAAAAGCCCAGTTCCCTTCCATCAAATTTAAACAACCTTTATTCATACCCAAGATTCTAGTGTAGAACAACTTTGTGGGATTAGTTTAAAGCTTGTGTGTTGCCCGAAACCTTGCCTTGCTTGATTTGTTTCCCGATTCCTGTTTTATGAATCCACTTCCTTACTGGTTTCTCCTATGGAGCACTTTCTCAATAATTCACTTGCAGATGAAATCTCGAGTTAGAACTGCCTTTGAGGAAGCCTTATGTGAGACAGAATGTCTTTATATGTAAATCTTGACACATAACTCTCATAATATTCTTAATATATCTTCTTAGATTTGGAATGAGTCTGTCAAAAAGTGTGAAAATTTTTATGGCCCTGACATTTGTACTAATATTCATTCTTCCCAGGTTATAAGATTGCCAATATAGCAGCACTCTCTACAGTGATTGACTGCAAAATGGACTGTACAATTTTAGCTTCTTTCCAGCATGAATAGGAAATTTCTTTTTTTTTTTCTTTCAAATTTGTCATTTCCATTCTGAGAAGGAGCAAACAGTTAGAAACCAGTTCTCATGTTATTATTTTATCTGTAATTCCAAAGGCTATGATCAACACTTAATTTAATTTAGATTGGGTCTACATGTATTTCAACTGAAACTAAAATTTTTAGTTTAAATAGGGCATGCATATCTCTGTGCGAGTCTGTGATAATAACTAAATTATTTTTTGCAGTTCATTTTGCCAATAACCTTGGAAATTTGACAGTCCTATTTTGTTCTCATAGATACCTTTTGTGTTCCACACATGTTCATCGATTGCCTTCTACCTGCTAGAATTGGTACATAATATGCATCCTACCAACAGTCTAATAGCGAATATAGACAATCACACAGGCAAATAAGAGACAATGTGAGAGAAGTGTTTTAGTGAGGGCAGTATAGTCCGCTCCAGAGAGCACTTTAGAAAATATTTTAAAAACCAGAAAAAGCATAATTTTAGTGGCTGTCAAAAGTGAGCAAATAATTGAAATTTGTCCACTACAAATAGTCATGGGCTACGAGGATTAATGAAGGTTGTATTATGTCAGGCAAGTTAAAAGTTTAGGGTCAAGGAGAACATGTACTTTTGTGGAAGTGAAAAAGTTTGTTATTGCTGAAGATATCCTCAGAAGCCCGCTGACGAGGAATCTTGCAGGACATATAAAGAAGTTATGAATTATACATAATAGCATGGAAACTCATTGATAAGTTATGGATTTGGAGAAAAAATATTATCAGGTTTCCAAGTTAGTACTATAATTCAGCATGATGCATGAACAACTGATTACAGGAGGGTTACATAGGGAGAAGGCAGTAAGGAGGTAGGCAGGAGTTACAATTATCCAGGTGAGATAATTTGGAGTGAACTATTGGTAGCTGCAGTGTAAATAGAGAGAGGTGATTAGAAATAAGGTGTATTGGATGTAAAATCCAGGGAATTTATAATTGAATAGATATGGAGAAAATGGGAGAGGAAAGAATAAGGGGTGAGATGGAAATTTCTGTCTTTGGTAATTGGGTGGAAATTAGTTTCATTCTTAAAGACAGAGAATGGAACAGAAATATCGGTTTCAAATTGAAGATGAAGCATTCATTTTGGAAATACTGAGTCTGTGGTGCCAGTAGCAGACTAAAATACATATATTTACATATAACCGATACATAGATCATGTTTTAACAGTCAGTTCTGGGATGAAGATCCAAGTTTGGGAGACATTAACAGCATGCAAATAACACTTAAAACAATAGGGGAAGGTAATAGAATCTAAAAAGAATGATTAGAGTGAGAAAAAGAGGTTATGACAGAAACTTGGATAATACAGTATTTAAAAGAAAGATTAAAAAAAAAAAATACTCTGAGGGATTGGCCAGAGAGGAAGAAAATGTTCTAAGAAAAGGAAGTGATTAATGGAAAGATCAGATAAAATTAAAATTGATGATTGTTCGTGGATTACCAGCAAGAATTAGTGACAATGAACAGAGATATTTAGTGAAGTAATGGGTACTGTGGATAGACTGAAGTGAGTTAAGGTATAAGTGAGCAGTGGAGAAGCAGAGGCAGTGAGTATAAACAACCTTTTATAGAAGTATGACTGTAGGAGAGGAGAGATATAATCTGAAGCACAGGCGTGGGATGGACTTTAGAATGAAAAAAGTGCCTTTTCCATTACAACCAAAGAGAAAGAGAAAATAGTAGATAGAAATATAAAGAAACTCAAAAGTTGGTAACATAAATTGGAAAGTCTGTCATCCTGTGGATTGCCCTTATTTAATGAATTGCACATTGAGGTCATTTGCACAGAGAGGGATTGGAAGGAGGAGATGGGGTAAGATTTTTAAAAGCCACTCAGAGAACTGTATATATTGCTGTTACAAACTCATTTAAAATTTAACTTGGATTCTAGTCAATAGTCATTTGTAGAAATATGATATGCTCTGGATTTTTCAATACTTTATTTTTTTAGAGCAGTTATAGGTTTACAACCAAATGAAGAAGTACAGAGATTTCCCATATTATCTTATGCTCAAACTCATGCATATTTTCTCCCATTAGCAACCTCACTCACCAGAATGGCATATTTTTACCCAAGATGAACCCGCATTGATATATCATAATCATCTAAAGTCCATAGTTTAAGTTAGGGTTCACTCTTGGTGTTGTGTGTTTGGTGGGTTTGGACAAATGTATGTGACATACATCTAGCATTATAATATAATGCAGAGTATATTCACTGCCATAAAAATTCTCTGAGCTCCCTCTATTCATTTATCCCCCCTACCCTTGGCAACTATTGATTTGTTAATTGTGTAGCTTTGTCTTTTCCAAATTTATATAGTTGAAATCATAGGAATATAGCTTTTTCAGACTGGTTTCTTTCACTTACTAATATGCATTTAAGGTCCCTCCATGCCTTTTCATGGCATGATAGCTCATTTCATTTTAGCCCAGAATGACATTCCATTGTTTGGATGTACCACCGTTTATTTATCCATTCACCTAATGAAGGACATCCTGGGTGCTTCCAAGGCTTTTTAATTATAAATAAAGCTGCTATAAACATCTGTGTGCAGATTTCTGTGTGAACATAAGTTTTCAACTCTTTTGGGAAAATATCAAGGAGCATGATTGCTGGATCCTAAGGTAATAGTTTTGGTTTTGTAAGAAGCCACAAACTGTCTTCCAAAGAGGTTGTGTCATTGTGCATTCCCACCAACAACGTGTGAGGCTTGTTGCTCTATGTCCTCACCAGCATTTGGTGTCATCTGTGCTCCAGATTTTGGCCATTGTAATAGGTGTGTAGTGGGATCTCATTATTGTTTTTATTTGCATTTCCCTAATGGCATATGATGTGGAGCATCGTTTTATATGCTTATTTACTATCTGTATATCCTCTTTGGGCAGTGCCTATAAAGGTCTTTTGTTTATTTTTCATTTGGGTTGTTTTCTTATTGTGATTTTTGTTTTATATATAATTAAAAAATCACAGTATACTGAGTTAAAGTGAAGATGCCTAAATAGTGTGACTGCCAAGCTCCAGTATATCATTTCTCATAATATTTTTACAATTCTTGAACTTGCTTCATAATGTACAAAGTATTTTCATGGCTATTTCATTTGACTCTTATGAGAGATTTGGGACACCTACAAGTAAAGTATTTTGCTTTGATTGTATAGGTAAGAGAACTGAAGCTTAGAACCTATTATTGTTTGTCTTTTTCATTGTCATTTGGCAAAGCCAACCCTCTAATTCAGGTCTTCTTTCAAGTGGTCATTCTCTCATTCTTTTAATTGATCAATTTCTGTTCATGTATTTTTATTTTATTACAAGTTGAAAAGGGAGAGGTCTCGGTAATTGTTCTAAAAAGTGTCCTCAGTTAGAATTTATATCTCGTAAGCTATATAGGTAATGTGTCTTGGAGTTAACACCTCAGCTCTAATCCTAATTTTGCTATTTTCTGGCAAAATAGCAAACCTTTATCCAGACACTGAAACTCTCTAGACCTGTAGTTTCTTCAACTAGGCAATACAAGATTTAACAATCTCTGTGATAACACCCAGTTCTGCAATTCTCTGCTTCTCCAATTATTTTGATGAAATAATTATCTTTGTGGTTCACTGACTACCTAGAACACAATAGCTTGAGATATTCTTAATATAATCACAAATATTTAAATGAAAAAGGTCATTTTGCATTTCTTTTTTAGTTGATAAGATGACTAGCACCATTACTATTCGCAAATCTAATGAAATTATTCACTTTCTCCCTCTTTCTCTGATGCTGTTGCCTAGTTCTTCTATGGACACGGGAGACACTTTAAACAAAGATGGTGTATTTCAACACTATCCTGACTTAGGGTCAGAGTGAGAGGTCCCCAGTTGGATAGGTGCAGCTACCTTCTCACCACCATCATTGTTCTTTGGTCATTGCTCCCTTTTCCACTCACGGAGAAAAAGAAAATCTTTTGTGTGTCCTAGATCTTTGATGGTAGTTCAACGCTGGGGTAAGAACTCAGTGCAGTCTGGGGTAAAAGACGGTCATCACTCTTGTGCACAGGTACATTTACTATAAAGCCAATGAACTTAACCTTCAGGGAGGCTTTTTAGTAACATGAGAGGAGGCCCATGGGAGAGGGCCTAGCAACATGTTCGTAAGTTCTTTTCTGTTAAAAAAGGGGGTGGGAAGGCAACAAAATTTTATAAACATGAGGATCCACAAAAATGGATCCACCCTGTTCTTGCTGCTCACTCAACTTGGCATGTAGTGAATGCATTTAACTGGTAGTCTCAACTGGATGAGAGCCAAGCACTGGTTTTTCTTCCCTATGGTCTCCTGTTGGTGACAATAAAGGGTGGTCATTTGGGTAAAGGCTTAAGATCTCTTAAAGCCAGGCTGCTCCTGTTCCCTTAATGAGTAAGCATTTTGCAACCAGTCCACAATGGCTTTTATTTTGGCTTTTCTTCAGGGACAATAAAACTAATAATAGTTGTTTTTATGAAAAACGTTTTGTTTTAACCTAAGTTATTATATTTATTATGTATCCTCCCACCTTTCGGTTCTTATCCTCTGTTTACCCTCTCCATAAAGCAGAAGGTAACATACCTAGTAGCCTAAGGAAGGGAAGAAAAATTCTCTTAGAACAGGTAGGAAATTTGAAATATTATTTCCTTACATCTTTAATGATTCTCAGAGTATTTGAAGGGGCTTTTCCAGTAATATTGAATCACACATAATAAACTACTTAGTTTCCCCAGAAATATTAATCCTTAAAATTATATAATTGATCTGAACTACTTCTTTATTTAAAAGTTTTCAGTATTATGGAGATATTTTCATTTGATATAGCAATAGGTAGAATTTGTTTTGACACCTTGTTAAAGTTTAGAAATTTTTATTTAGCAGCAAAACAAACATTGCAAGAAAATAATTTCCTCTTCATTTTGCCTGTTCATTTGGGCCAATACACCCTTTTATTTTTTCGAGAGATTTAGCATTTTGGGATGCTCAAGAAAATACCCCAGATGTTTGGGGTACAAAAGACATTTATTCTACATAGTTTATTTTCTAATGGCTATTTTCATAGCTATGATATGATATTAAATGCACAATTATAAAGATAAAAAGCAGGGCAAGAATCAACAATGAAGAATAGATAAAAGTGATCAATATGTTTCTGGCAGCTTTGTATTGTCAACATAAAAAGGCAAATTATTGGGCTAAAGAGGGATACTCAGTTGAATATATAATTTAATTGTAATACTTGACTACAATGTGTGATATTATGCCATTTAAATAACATTAAATAACACTGGGTTTCTTTTTTTATTATAGCCAACTATGCTAAGTAAGATTATAACTGACAATTAAAATGCATTACAAAGAAATATAGCGATGAAAACAATTGTCACAAGTGAGCCAAAATTAAAGCCGAACAAAAGCAAATGAGTTATTTATGTTTCCTCTACATTTAGTAGTATTATCATTTGTCATTTAAAAGGACACTTCCTTCATAGAGATTATCTCTTAGTTTACATTTAATATGTAAATCTTAGCAGTTAGTCTGCTTCTTAAAAACTTGGGAGTGCTGGCACGATGTATGTACATCTTCTACAATGAAGATAGCTCATGCATACAATAGCCTTCTTCCCAGAGGACTAATGATTTATAACAGGCAAGGTTTGAAGAATGTCTGTCATACTTACTCTACAGTCTGAGTACCCTCTTCTTTTGTTTTTCTTTATTTTATTTTATTTCATTTTATTATTTTATTTTTTCCCATCACCACTTAAACCCCTATACCCTCTTCCACCTCCACCCACTACCTTCCTCCCCCACCCCCTGCAATCACCAAGTGCCCTCTTCTATAAAAAGGGATGGCAGACAGTGTTTATGGTTTACCTTAGAGTTGGATAAATCAATTATATTAGATTATATTTGTAAGAATAACCTACAGATTAGTAGTAGTAAGCAGAGGTCAGAATGGTATCCAATAGAAATTTGCCACTAATATGCAGAAAAATAAAAATAAATAAATAATTGGCCCAAAGCATATGATAAGAAAATGAGAGTTTAAACAGACTCCAAGATAAATATTAGATAAAATAGAACCTAATTAGAGCCTGTCCTTCTGAACAAGGAAAACGGCTGAAAGGTAAGCAGCTATATATTATCAATTTATATATATTTTAGGTTGATAATACGAGTGGGTGAATAAACATGTTTTGGGCAATTTAGAGGGTAGAATAAGCAGAATTGGCATCTAGATAAAGATGATTTACAGAGAAGAAGCATTATGCAAAAGTAGATATAGTAAGCATAATTTAATGTATTAGGATGATCTTTCAAAATGTAAAGTATAAATGTTGTTATAATTTATGATATAAAACAATTGGAGTAGGTGCTGCTGATGTCCTGTCCCTGTTCACTTCCCTGGCTGGTATGACCATCAGCTCAGCTATAAGGGGCTACATTAGCAGCTTATACTTGGGGCAGATGTGATACTCTTAACCCCAGTGCATTCAGTGACTCACTGATATGGGCCCTTATGATTTATTTGCCCTACACATCAAGAGGATGATTCTGCAATGTGATTTATGCTCATAAATCAGATCGAGGCTAGAATTTATGTGAGACCACATGCTTGCACATCTTCTTCCCCTTCCCTGTTTTACTTCCCTCATCCACAGGTTTTCCTGATGATAGCTGCCTTAATTGATCTTGCGCCCCTGAATCCCTCACTCTAGCTTTGCATGTGTGGTGACTAACCTCCTAGAGTTGGTACCAGAAGTGGTCCTGGGAAGAACACTAAGAATTTGATTCTAGAGGAAGTTTATCAGCTAACTACCTGGCAATGAATACTTTGTCACTTAAGGTATGTGCAATGTTAATTGTCCTTAGCATTCTGTACCAGTCTGTCATTAGGAATTTACCTGTGGTGAACTGAAAACAAAGATAGAGGTAGAAGAAGAATGCATGGTTCTTGCCATGCCAAAAACTCTGGCACTGGAAAAGAAAGGGAACATGCTCATGACATGAATAGTGAAAATGGGGTGGCTATTGCTGAGCACCAATGATGGTTTCAAGAAAAAAGATAATGGCTCTAGAGGATTAGTCACCAATTTAATATAAAGGGTGAAAATCAGAGGTCCTCAATGGCAGCATTTAAGGAAACATGCATCTCCTGTAGCTGGAGGGCTAATAATACTGAAGAGTAGGATCAGGAACTACACGTAGGAAGAGCAAAACTCCAGGAAAAGCTGGATTCTCAGCTCCCGCAATTCTCCTCTGCCTCACAGGGAAGCAGAACTGAGATTGAAATATGGGATATCTGGATATGTGCACTTGAGAACAGTAAGCACCCAGATTCCCTTGGCCCTCTGAACTTCCAGATGTGGCCCACTCCCGCATTTTAGAGGGTAGCATCTCCCCCTCATCTTCTCTTTCCTTTACCTGTAGTTCTTTCTGAGGCCTCAGAATAGTGAGGTGCTTTATAGGATAATGCTTTCCTAGTCAGGATCTATTCCAGCTTCCTATACAGACAACCAGAAAAATAACTAGAGGCAAATTTCATTATGGCCTATCTAGTGAAACACTGAGAGAGAGGAGAGGGAGAAAAGAATTATAAGAGGAGGGATTATAAACTATGAAATTTCACTACGTCGTGTTGACAAGACCTGGGGAAGGTTAAGCCTGGGAGTGCACTCTGATGTTGTGAGATCAACAAGGGTAGAACATAAATCTGGACATGGTGGTGCTTGTGATACTGGGATACTTTCCCATCAAACAAGATTTAAGGCTCTGGCCAGGGCAGTAAAGAGAGGAATACTAGTTCTAACTCAATGCTTTAATGGCCTTTAGAAACTGGGAGGCAAGACAGGGGATAGACAACAGCCAGCATGATATGAAGTAGAAATGCCAGAAGTGCCTGGAAGACCATGGTGGAAGGGATAAAACCACTCAGAGAAGTAGGCATATTATAGTGAATTAGTTATATAAGACCAGAAGAACCGCCAGTTTGATGTTTCTTGGATGGACCCTATATTTACCAAGGAAGTAATGATACACAACAGGGAAAACACTGGGAGTAAGAGGGTCTGTAGGCTGGGACTTAGGGTCAGAGCTTCTGGCCCATAATTGTGATCACTGACTCCCAAAACAGAAAAGACCAGGTGGCTACACTTAACAGAAGTTAGATGGGCATAATCATTGTAACGGCCATCTATTTTTGAATGTCAGCCAGCATGATAGGACTGCTGGGGATCTATAACAATGAATAACAAATTACAGCTTTCCTAGAGAACCTAGAGGAGCATTGCCAGATAAAATACAGGGCATGTGGTCAAATTTAAATTTCAGATAAACAATGCTTAATTTTTTAGTATAAGAATGTCCCAAATATTACATGGGACATGTTTATATGGAAAGAATTTTTATTATTCATCTGAAATTCAAACTTAACAGGTATCCTGTATTTTTATTTGCTATATCAGGGACACTTATTTCAGAGACAAGATGACCAGCCCACAAGGCTAACACTTAATATACAGGGTGGGCCAAAAAGTAGGCATATAGTTGTTTATATGGAAAATGATGCAATAATTAATAAATAATAATACAAGAATAAACTGTGTTTTGTGTAATTACAACTGTAAACCTACTTTTGAAAGACCCTGTATATAACTAAAGGTTCTCAAGAACACATGAGCATAAAGCTTAGGTCAGCCAGCCCCAATGTAAAAGGTCACTATCCCTTTCTTAGGTTCCAACTTAAGCAAATTTTCACACCTTGAATTCATTAGCTAATGAAGTGATGGGGGTCCCCTTGAGGAATGGACCAGTATGCATAGTAATGATTCCCCCAGCTGTTCTCCAAAGGAACTTAAGTCCATTTACTCAGGTAATCCTTCACTGCAGAAAAGAGAATACCTAGATCTTTTAAAAGCTTTAGAATACAGATTCTGTGTTTAAAGCCAGAATCATAACATCATCATGGCACACCTCTTAGAATATTGGTGCTTGGAAATCAAGAGTACTGTCCCAGTTCTGTCTTATAGCTGCACCACTGAGTCCACAGGCCCATCCCTGGTCATTTTCCAGTTCCCTCTGTCAAGTTTACTATATCCTACAAAGTGTTATTATGATAATGAAATTCCTGTTCTGATGCCTCAAAGTGGAGGCCCAAGTCAACCCACTTATCTGGAGCCCACTTGCCTTCAGGTTGGGTCTGCCCAAGGATAACTGCTTAGACAAGAAGTACTAGCTGAAGGAAGAGCAATAAAAAATGAGAGATAGGGATTGAGATAAGTATCAGTTAAAGCTTACAAACAAAATGGAGCATCACGGGTGTAGTTAGCTCCACCAACTGTTCTCTCATAAGTTTTCCCAGAAATTGTGATCAACCACCATCCTTGAGATTACGTGTCTTCTTGAAGTAAACTTATTTTGTGAAGCAAGAAGCTCCATCTATGTGGGGCAAGGAGCTGACTGGGGTAAATGCTGTTGCCACTTATCAGTTGCCAGACCTTTTCTCCCTAGTGGCAGCGAGTGCTGAGGCACGTTGCAACTAACGGCATATCCTGGGGCCTCGTACAGAAAACGGGCTCTGGACATTACAGTTATATAATTCACAGAGTCCAATGAAAAATATAAATATACAAACATGGGGCCCCTTGTTCAAAAAGCAGGAAAAAATGTGTCATTAAAGGAACTAACCTATAAAGCTTTCTCCTTTTTCACGATCTTACTTTTGACTTGTTCTGAAGTTTGTTTATTTGTATTTAAAATTAAAAATTTAAACTATTTGCATGAACTTTATCTAGTTTTGAATGCAAATATTAGAGCATTGAGGTCACATGTAGAATCACCAAAATTATCCAATTACAATTCTCATAGTTCATATATATATTTCATTCTTACTAGAAAAGTGGAAACATTAAACTAATTTATCTGCTTTTATTTCACTTCTTGATCTGCTTACATTCTTTACATTCTGCCAACACTCTATGTTTTTTTATGAGTAGAGAGGAACTGAAAAGAAAAAGAACTACAGTAAACTTTCCATGTTGCAGACCACGATTTAACTGACTTTGGCTTTAGTGGACAAAATTTCAGGTCTGTATGTCATATGTGAAAATTAACACCCTGTTAATTTAAAAATATTTTAACCAAGATTTGTTTATAATTAAATTAAAAAGTTATTTTTGTTGTTGTTATTAATTCACTGTTATTTCTAACAAATTTTAGCGAATAGGCCATATGTTGGAAAAAACACTGTAGTAATTTCACCAATAAATAAATATCACATATCTGCAACTATAGTCTACATATTTAAATCCAAGAGTCACTGCTTGTACACAATGTTGGGGGAATGATTAGCACACGATCACGCCACATCACACATGGTAATTGGTTCTGTTCTCACATGACTTGACTTTCTGCAGCAGTTGAAATGCCTACCAACCAAGGTTCCGATGTGAGTTAATCCATGTCCCAGCCGTGTGCATATGTTTGCTCAAGGTGACTGGTGAATGCACACATTTACTAGACCTATTCAGTATAAATTTAAAATTATAGTAATACATATAGAAAACTTTTCTGTGAAATTAAACTTCTCATACATACTTAATTTTAATTACACAAAGGTGAATACAAGTAAATTAACTAATTTGTCAATTTTTTAACATATGCACTAAGAAAACCTACTTTATTATTTAACATACTTTCGACTTTAACAGACACTCCCTTGCCCAAATTAGTCCATCATATCAAGGTTTTACTGTATTGGTGGCCCTTTCATCAATTTCAGAGTAATAGTTGGCTAATAAAGGGAAGTAAAAAGAAAACATAATAAGGTTTCTTGGTCACTTATGTTCCTCAGAACACAGTTGCCCTTCTTCTTTCAAAACCAGCTCTGGTTGACTCACGGAATCCCCATGCCATGGCTCCACTGGAATTCAACGCTCAGTGCTCGAGGGGCATTATAAGTGTCGTACGCAATTCAGACAGCAAGAAATGTGGGCAAGCATATTACATGCAATGCCTCTGTTCACTCAAGTACGCCACTATCTCTTTGGAGTTCACACTTTCAAAGACAGTATCACTGAGAATTTCCGACAGAGACAGGAGAGCACTGAACCACGCGTCGACCCTTCTCAGTGCAGGGTCTTGTGTAACTGCCAAGGCTGCACCCTCATGAAGCCAGCCCTGATTGTGGCTGATGGGTGCAGCCTGGCTGATGGGAGCAGCGTTAACAAGCCCCGGCAACTTAATCCTCTCAACCCCTGGTGGTAAACAAGGAGTTATTTAAGGGGCATAAAAGGCTGGGTCCCATGCTTCAAGGCAGACCCACGCTGGTGGGAATTGTTATCAGGAGCCCCCTTGCCTTTCCCTCGAACCTGCCCATGACTGGCCTTTACTGGAAATCACATTCTTGCTGATGTCCTTCCCTTTCCTATCCTCACTCCCTCACTCTCAAGTTTATCCTGAAGAATACGTGAATCTGGCTCTGGCTCTGTTTCTAACTAAGACAGCACTTGTTTTCCAAATTCAAGGTATTAAAGCTTTCTTATTTGAAATATGATAATTAATGTTAATTTGTACACCCAGAAAAGATTTTCTTATGTGTGTATGAAATGTGTGGTTTTAGTAATTAAGATGGACTGCTTTCTCCCATTTTGCAGAAACAAATGTCTACTAGAAATAACAATACTGTGAGTTCCTAAACATAGGCATGCAGTTCAGAATATAAAGGAATTGTGTGAGGAGAGAAAGGTGTCTTTGCGATGGGTGTTAGAGGAATAGCCACTGGGAACAGTTATAATTCATCAAAGGTTTAGTTAACTATTGGTCTTAGGGAGCTACTTTTCTCTTGGTGATTAGGCAATCTTTAATGATTCCTTGTGGCAGGAACAGGATGACAGCCTGAGTATGACTTGTCAAATGTACCGGTCACAAGGCATGAAGAAATAATTTATCTGAAGGTAAGAGAGAGTGAGAAAGAAAAAGAGAGAACACAACAAACCTACTTGTATGTACATAGGTCTAGGTCGTGTAAAGCATCAGATGGTCCTTACTCTCCAAAATAAAAGAAATCGACTAGATGAGGGACTATACCTTTCTTCTCTCATTAGTCTAATCTTGGAGTAATCCAGTTTTGAGAGCCTAACAACATTTGCACTTGGCTTTAAAAAAAATCTAACTTAAAGTAATTTTATTTTCAATGGGCTGAAACCTTTGAAAAAGGGTTTCTTATAATCTTTCATATATGCATTTCAGAGGAATGAAGTAGGGACTTTTAATACTATCTGGAATATTACTTCACTTATAGAAAGGAACTGAAAACTTCTCTGTAATTTTTACCTGCACTATTAATTTCAGCACAAAAATGATAGTGTGCTCTATCTGTTGCTTCCCTAATCTATTAAGGTGGCTTTGTAGATGTAGAATAGGGCCTGAAAAACAGAAATAGCTTAAACCAACTCTATTGTTCCACTTGCCTCTCACTCAACATATATGTAAGTGGATCATATGCTGACTCTACCTCCTCTATCTAATAGGATCTCTTGCCAGAACACTTCCGAATGCTGATGGTTCCAACCCTGCAGGGTGGTGATGTGATCGCAAGGCATGATTCTCTCCTTGGCTTCAGCTTCCTTCATTTTCCTGACTGCTGCATTATAAAAACATCTGATCTATGCTCAGCTTCACTTTTATTTTCTCCCTGGATTCTAATTATTCATACAAAATATATCAATGGTTTTCATTTTTCATCCAGTATCTGAGGGCATGCTTTAGTTTGGAAGCCTTCCATTAATGGAATTTTCCTATTAATAAGCCTTTTTTGACCAACCCATTTTCAGAACTCCCACTGCGTATATACTCCATTCTCACAATGTTTTTCCTTTTTTATTATATAATTTTATGTTCATTAACTTCAAAAATAGGCAAAACTAATGTATAACAAGAGAAATTAGAGTAATGGTTACCTGAGAGGGTATGCTACAGAGAGGGAAGGGGGCAGGAGGGTATTTCTGCAGAGGGTTAGATATTCAGTTACATGGACACATACACACTAGTGAAAATTCATCATGCTATATACTTAAGATTTGTGTATTTTACTATATCTGAATTATACCTTTAATATTTTCCAGAAATCAAATTTTCTCAGATATAAAATCATATGTCCTCAAAATCTGCTTTATCTTCAAGATTTTCTATCTCTGCAAAAGGCACCAGTAACACAGACTAAAAACTTCAGAATTCTATTAAATTATGTTATTTCCTTGCTTCCCACTTTTAACTGGCCACCAATTCCATTTTACCTTTGATAATGTTTATAAATTGTGTCCTATCCTTTCTCTTAGAAAAATAATTTCCAGGTGTAGGCTCTTAGTTTAGTATATTTTTAAAAATTTTCTATGCTTACCATATAGTCTTCTTTCTCTTCCAATATTTCTTACATTTTGCTATAATTAACATTTCTAAAGCATTTCTAAATATCTGATTATGTCAGTTGTTGACTCAAAAACTTTTAAATTATCTTTATGGCCTAGAAAGTCTCACAATATGTTTCTTTATATATTTTTCTCTTTCATTTATTCTTTCTATCCTTTCCTTCCAAAAATGTTTTATGCTACTAGTAGTAGTATTTAAATGTTTCCCTTGCTTTATACCCTTGCCAACAATTAGTATTATCAGATTTTGTAAGTTTGGAATCATATACTATGTAAAATAACCTCTCATTTTAAATTTAATTAGCATGTCATGAATTATTAAAGAGTTCTGCATCTTTTCATATATATATTGGCCACTTGTGTTTTCTGTGAAATTTCTTTTATCACATTTCAAGCAGGCAGTCTTTTTTTTTTTAATATAATCTAGATTCCTTGTTCACTTATGTTTTTCAAATATTTTCTCTTAGTTTTTATCATATGTTTTACGCTACAGTTTTTTTAATGGTCTTAAGTTCTCAATTTTAATATAATCAAATTCAATAATATTTTCTCTTATATGTAGTACTTTTGTTTTGTTTTAAAAATAAAATTGCATCCTGAGGAAATAATGGTTCTAGCCTATATATATTTTTTAATCCTTATAATATGTTGCCTTTCACATTTAAGTTTTTTGTCTCTGTGGAATTTAACATTTACAAAATTGTGTAAATCAGAATTTCTTTGTCAATAATATACTATATTCCTTAAGGAAAAATAGATGTAATATAGTGAATTATGTATATTCAAAAGTCTTGGGAAGATTGGAGAAATAGGTTCTAGGCAGGGCTTCTAAGAATGATTTTCAACAAACCAATGCATAAATAGCTAGAGACATAGTTCCTCTGTTGTAACAGGAGAGTAATAGAAGAATTTGTATGACAACTATAGGCTTCAGAATAGTACCTTCTTAGCTACACTCTAGGAGTAAGACAGCTGCCTCACCTACTCTTTGGTCCATAGACATACATTGCATTAAATGCCTTAAGTACAATATCTTCTCCGTACTTCAGCTAGATCTGAATTTTCTGAGTGGGTTTGGTCAAATCAGATGAGCCCTTTAAAAGAGGAGACTTGAAGCAGCAGACTCTCTCTTTTTCTATTGGTGTCTTTAAGAAAGCTGGCTGCCATAGATCCTACAGCTTACACAGAAGTGAATTCCACCAAGAACAACTGGAGCTCAGAAGAAGACTCCACAATGAGAAGACTCGGGTGAGAGCACTGCCACAGATGACACCCAGATGGCAACCTCGTTAGACCTGAAAGGGGATGCAGGTAATCAGGGCCCAAACTCCTGACCCATAAAATGCTGTGGGATGACAAATGAGTGTTTTCTAAGCAACTGATTTTATGGTGCTTTGTTACACAGCATAGAACACTAATATAATATCTTTAATTTGAAGCTTTTTTTTTTTTTTTTTTAGCACATCTTGGTCATTTTGTTGGTGTTAGACTGGTGGGGTCATACCAGATCTCCGTTCAGCAACCTTGGTACTCGAGCTCTGGCTAGGCAGGAACTAAGAGCCAAAACTCAAACTATAGGAGAAAGCTTATTTAGAAAGTCACAGAGGTAGAAGTGCGCGGCAGAAGAAATGGGCTCAAGAATCAAGTTATAGGGGCAAAGGCAGAGGGGCCTTAGGAGAGAGAGAGGCAAGGAAAACGGGCCTGAGGTAAGGGGTGGGGAGGTGTGCTCCGGGGGTGGAGAGCAAGCTGGTCCTCTGTGCTAAGGGCTTTAAGAGGGGGGAGTTTAGGGGAGGCCCAGGGAAGGATCTCAAAAGAATATTCAGCAGATTTCCAGGCGTGTCCTTTCAGGGTCATGGTCGCCACTGATTGTTCCTGAGGTCAGCCAAGGTGTCCCTTGTTTGGTTTTGCTGCTTTTCTGGGCCTGGAGCTGAAACATAGCTGAGGCCTAGATGTATTTGAGGCGGGTCAGAACCTCACTGTCCTGGGGGCTTGATGCTTAAGGGCTGTTCTCCCTTGTTTGCTCTTCTAAGGGAGCCTAACCTACATGACTAGTGACATGCCAGGGGAGGAGCGGTCAGGGGAGGGTCCCAACTGCATAACTAGCAACATAAAAGGCCAGGGGGTCTAAACTAAATGACCAGAGATGTGCTAGGGAGGAAAGATTACCCTGGGGGTGAAGTCCATGTTTCCCCAGTTTTGTCCCTGGCTAGGCTCCCGGGTCTTTCCCCCAGGTGACCTTCTGTACCTGCTCTATGGTCCTTGCTCTGCTCATATCTGTCTAATTGCCTACCACAATTTAACATTTTATCTTTATTCCTAAAGCTTCAAACCCTTTAACATTTATTATACTAAAATTTTGGTGAATCTCTTTTAAACATTATTCAACTGCTCTTCCTTTTATATTCTGTTCTTACATTATCTGTTCTGTCATTCCACATCCTTGCCAGCATTTCATGTTGTTGATGTATGGGATCCTGTCTTTGGTGTTATATCTAAAAAGTCATCAACATACCCAAGGCCAAGTAGATTCCCCGTTACCTTGTAGGAGTTTTATAGTTTTACTTTTTACATTTACAAGAAGAAGCATTTAGAATTATTTTTGTGAAGGGTGTAAGGTTTGTGTCTAGCTTCATTGTTTGAATGTGGATTTTCAGTTGTTCCAACACCATTTTTTGAAAAGATCATTTTTTCCCTCCATTATATTGCCATTGCTCCTTTGTCAAAAATCAATAATCTATACTTGTGTAGGTCTCTTTCTGGACTCTGTGTTTCATTGATCTATTTGTCTATTCTTTTGCCAGTATCACATTGTCTTGACTACTGTAGCTTTATAATAAGTCTTGAAATTGGGTTCTGTCAGTCCAACTTTGTTTTCCCTTAATTTTATTTTGGCTATTCTGGGTCTTTTGCTTGCTCTAAATTTTTAATAAACTTTTGTATTATTTTTCCCTTGTTATCTAACTTTTGGGTTGAAACAAATATACTACTACTCTAAATCCTGCGTGCATAATTCCCTTTTTTATTAGTTACACTTGAAATTTTGCCATAGTTATATTAATAACTCAAAGACCTTTGTTTAATATTTATTTCATCAGTCTCCTGAATTACATGCTATTTTTTTATCCAATATTTTTAGTCCTGCATCCTTTTTATGCCAATCATTGTCACTGATTTTAATTGAATATTGATTTTAATTGAACAATATTTTATCTTCTCTATTTAATATTTGCTACTCTTAATGTCTAGCTTTTCATACCTTCCCTCAAGGATTATGTATTATTCTTAGTGGAGTACATGTATTTTAGATATCCCTTGAATGAAATTCCATTGGTAATAAATTATTTTACTTATTTTGAATATGTTTATGTTTTGCCTTCATTCTTGGGGGTTTTTTTTTTGGCATACAGTACTGTAAGATAAGATCAAGGCTAAGAGGAGTCTGTAAGCTAAGAACTCATGAATATAAGTGCCATTTGGGGCTGATGTACCAGGAAGATAGGGACACTTGGGTACTTTTTATGTGGTGTTCCAAGTTGTTGAATCTAAGAGGATTCCCTTACAACTGGAGAAGAAAAACCCTGAAAACTATTACCCCAACTCGTGCTCTACTAATGGAGTCGCCTTAAATAGGAAGACCTACTTCCTTGTGGAAAATGTATGATTACATCATCTTTGCCTGGACCCTAGTCATAGTTCCTAGGATGTTTCCTCAGGAAATTATTTCTGATACTATTGAATAAAACTAGTATAAGAAATTGACTTAAAAAAAGTCTTTAATTTCAGAGAGAGGAAGGGAGAGGGAGAGAGACAGAAACATCAATGATGAAAGAAACATTGATCGGCTGCCTCCTGTATGCCTCCTATTGGGGGTCGAGCCCACAGTCTGGGCATGTGCCCTGACTGGGAATCGAACCACAATGTCCTGGATCACAGGCTGATGTTCACCTGCTGAACCATGCTGGCTGGGCTAAAAAGTTGACTTTAAAAAAAAATACTACTCAAAAACCAGGTAAAAAGAAATTTTGAAACATGATTGATTATATATATCCAATAAGTTGTTTGAGTCCTAAATATTATAGTCTAAGAACAGCCACAGGTTGATATATTCAAGGAAGTGGCAGGATTTCAAAGTTTTAAATATGTGTTTCAGTAGCAGACGGGGAAAATGGGTAACCCTAATATAAGTAAAAAAAAAAAAAAATGCAAAAAACTTGTGACATTTAGAAAAATATTTTATAACTGGTTATATCCAATTTAGTAGTGTCATGTGTGATGTATGTGAGATCTGCCCCTTAATGAGTCTACAATTAAAAAGATAGTTATTGGCTATGTTAAAAAAATTAAATGGATGACAAATTGAGGCAAAGCATGTAAGAACCAAGACTCGAAGATTATGGGGTAAAAAGAAGAGGTTCCAGGAGTGGAGTTATGGTTGGGAGGAGAATTGTGCTGGTAGAAACTAAATTTCTGTGTAATGGTTCTAAAGCACACTTATCACTGGAGGTCTTCCAGATCTCAATGTAGGTGTTTAGAAGAAGAATGCTTTTCAGTTAAAAATTTTCCTATTAAAGTTCATGGAAAAGACAGCTGAACCTATGTGGGCTGCGCATGTGTTTGGATTTGACTTAGGACCTGGTAACAACACAGATTCAAATTTTTTTTCAGGGTTCAAGTTAAAGAATGAGATCAATGTCAGGCAATGGAGCATTTGGAATTGTATGTGAGGCTTGATCTCTGAGCAAAGTGCAGACAGAGATTGTTGGATGCAAAGAAATTCCAAGTAGAAAAAGAATCACAGTGTAGGGAAAGCAATCATGGTATAGGAAAAATAATTATGGTTTTAGAGACAAACTAATCAGGTCACCAAACCTTGAACTGCTATTTAGCTTGGGACATAAGCCATTTTACTTTTCTGTGTCTTAATTCTTCTATAGAAGTAAACAAACCAGCAATTATAAAACCCACCTCACAGAGAGATTTTGAAGACTATAAGCCATAGAAAAACAAATTGCTTGGCACGTAAGGAGGTCTCAATAAATTGCAGGGTAATTTTTACCTCTGGTGGATGTTAGAAAGCCATGCTTTTCTTGTGATGAACAGATATAGCTAAGAGATATCTCTGTCTCTCTGCCTTTTTTTTTTTTTTAACTCTGTCTCACTTTTCCATCTGTCATATCTATCTAGATCTCTCACTATATATTCATATTGCTACTTTTATTGTAGCAATTTTCTCAAGTCTTCTACAACAAATAAATGTTTTTAGGTGGAATCTGAATCTTTTCTAAATAGTACCTAACATGTTCTTAAAACATGGTCTATTATATATAGTATTATTTTTATTGCTGGGGACTGGCCATAAACTTTATCTTATTATATATAAAATTCTATTTACTTATATAAAGGAAAACATAAAGTACCCAGTATTTTTAGGTTTGTGAACCAAATATATTATTGAACATAACCCTAGGGAAAGAACAAATGATCAAATAGTTACAGTTATTGGTTGGTTTTTAGTTATAAATTCTACTAATTTAATGCTTGACTTGTTGGTTACCTTTCTGATGAATCTAATGAAGTAAATAAGAAATCTCTGCTCCTTCAATTTGTTAGACAATGTTTCAAATTCAGATTCTCTTTCCAAAGGAGAATTACATTATAATTGAATGATATCTTTACTCATCTAAAAGCATGCTGCGATGTCACTCCAACACTTGTTTTCGATTTCCATACAGTTGCACATTTATAGAAATATTAAGGAAAGGAGACAAAGGAGAGTAAGTAGAACAGAAAAGCTAGACTTTCTGAGTAATAATTAGTCATTCAAGTAGTACACAGAAATCAAAAGTACTTGTAGAAATATTATGAAGATTATTTTCTTCTCTATTTAATGATATCTATAAAAGAAGGTTTTAAGTTATTAAGATAAGCGAAAATGCACGAATGCAAGTATCCCAGCGAGGTAATTCATATAATCAATATTATTCCAAGTATCAATAAGTGTTGTTATCACATTTCACATGCAAAATGGTTCTCTGCAAATTACAAAATGGCCTCTCATTTTGAGATTTTTGTTATTAACAACTACCCAGTATTATTTTAAATATTTAAAAATATTTAAAAATATAGCATTTAATGCTATTATATGTAAAGCTATTTGCTCAATGTATTAAGATATCTTTTATTTATAATTTTAAAATATAAATTTTTAAATAATAGAGATGATTATTTTGTTTTTATACTTATTCTTGAAACACTTAAGGGCCTATATTGGATGAGGTGACAAGAAGCTCTCAATTTAGTGTGTGGTTGATTTGCATATATATAAATTAATTAATACAATAATTCAATATTTTAGAAATGATTAATTAGCCTAGACCTACAAACCAGGCTTTACATTTCGTTTGGCTAGGTGGTGGGTGTGGTAGGTAAAATTGTTGATTCCAAGTCTTCACTTCACTCCCCTGCCACTAATGCATGGTAGGCAGAGCGATTTTCCTGCCCTTTGTCCTGGCCTTAGTTAACGTGGCTTGATTTTTTGTCAGCTAGATACTAGGGAACTCAATATAAATAGAGGCTTGAAATGTGCATACATACATTTTTGGGCTGTCTTATTGGGCTCCTGACATCATCATAAAAAGAGCATAACTCATGCCTGCCCCTTTAACCTAAGCCCTGATATAGACACATACTTAAACTTGAGCTGTATCTCAAACCCAAGCTGACTAGGTCCAGTCAAGCCCAGCCAAATCCCATCTGATAAGAATATCTGAGTGAGGAAAATAGACATTTGTTTATACAAGCCACTAAACATTTGAGAGTGTTTACTATATGTCATTATTATGATCAGGAACTACATATAATTTAAGTATTAGAATTTTAAAAAATAGGAAAATTTTAGTGTTTATTAAAGATTCTCACCTGTATTTGTCATTACCCGAAGACTTTTTGGTTGTCACAAATTGGGAGATGCAACTGGCATCCAGCCCAGAATAGCAATAGTGCCCAAGATGATCAACCTTGGTTTATAAACTTAGATCAGGCAGTGAACCAAATCAAATATACAAGCAAAACAGTTTTAAGTGAAAGGATTTTAATTATTCACCAGATATTTACCAAAACCTTAGCAATGTAGCCACTAAATTGTCACACATCAATCCTGCATTCTCACTGCTTCTTTCTGAGTCCTGTTCTTTCACTTAGAATATTATGCCTTGGGATGTTTTCTTCTCGATTCCAATATTGCTTGTGGTTTCAATCTACCTTGTACATTGCTACCAGTCTAATCTTTTATAAAGTTCCATTCTGACCATACTGCACAGAGAACTTATATAGGTAATTTTTATGACTTTCAAAATCTTTCATATGTTTACTAGACTAGATTCTAGAATTTCTGCTTCAGGAAACGCAGGCTCACTGTCTCATACATATACTATCTTTGATTGCATATAGTATTTATTTTTCTTGAATATTTACTCATTTATTTTCACATTGAATTTATTTTTTAACATTTGTTGAAGTCAAAACATCTATGCAAATCTGTTTATTTCCTTCGAAGGAAAGACTTAAAAATATATGCGTGTGTATAATGTAAGAATATAAGAATCTTTGTTTGTAGTGTGTGTGTGTGTGTGTGTGTGTGTGTGTGTGTGTGTGTGTGTGTGTGTGTGTTGGACCTGGTCTTACCACTGCACTGAAGCGTCCTTATGCAGTCTTAGGACTGTACTGAAATTTCTGACATATTTATTATCTGTTTCTCTTTGAAACTGGTACACATAAAAAAGAAAAACTGGTAGTTAAAAATGTTGAAATCACAAACCTTAGTTAAAGAAAAACAAAAATCTATGGACACAGTAAAATGATGTGTATATAAAGATTAAATACAGAACTTTACAGAGTCAAAGTTTGAAATGATAATTGCAATAATCTAAGCCTGCCACTTGTTCATTTTAATACAAATACAAAAACTAAGTAAAATTACATGTGTTGAAGGGGAAGTAGTCTTTAAGGTTGTGTTTTGAGTCAAACTTTGCTCTATGATAGCACTCATCTGGACATTATTTTTGTCTATTTACTTGTTTCTTTCTCCCTTGTGTGTGATAACCTATACAATAGCTATTGTGCACTTCTGTGAGTGTGCATTCTAAATATTAATATCCATAATATATCAGAAAATCTGGACAACCGCAAGTGCATAAGTATGTTGCTGAATAAATGAATGCATGCATGTTATAGCCTCAGATTTCATGTTTTTAAAAATGTCTTTTTAAAAAGGTGATGAATAGTTAGTATGTTTATATAATACAAATACTTAGTCAACCTAATAATTTCATTAATCACTGCCTTGAAAATACTCAGGGACGATTCACATTTATCTATTTGATACAGTCTGATGGGATGTCTGAAATGACTGAATGTGTATTTCTGCTTAGGCATTTCTTGCTTGGGATCACTGGAGTTCCTTCTAGGTTACCATTTTATAACTAACTTTAACTGTTTTCAGTTAAGAGTTACAGTGAACAAATATTATTCATGATTTGTTTTTCTTTGTTTAGAACGCATATCACGGCATCCTTTTAATTTGGAAATTTTGCAAATACAGATCAACAGAGTTATTTTGGAGGTGAACTAACTACTACTAAATATCTGACTAATGTTGTTACTATTAGAATTTCTTAATCTTTAAAATATATTAGAATTAAAAATCAATAAAATTCAAGTTCACTGTGAAATATTTTAAAATCAATATCTGTGGGTAATAGTATGTGAACTGATCATATATCTGTGAACTGGTATGACAAAGTCAAATGCATTAATAAGTTTGCTTTTATATTAATGAAAGTAGAACACTCTTTAATTTGAATAGTTTCACTGAAATTAAATGACAGTCAAAAGAAAATGCTTTTATCCTCAAAGATTAAAATGTAATTGCCACTAAATTTTAATGTGAACACAAGATCAAAGGGAATATGTGAAATGCTAAAACATATATTTAACTCTTTATTTGATTCTAATAATTATAGATCTGAAACATTTCATTTTTGAAATTTGGATTAAATTCTCAGTCTCTAATATATATATCACCCTACTTTAATTCTTATTGAATACTATAATACTATACAAATGCTCTGACATTTTAGGGTAAACAATTCATGCTGAGAAACACACATTTTTATTTGTGTGATATCCAGATCACCTAGCTAACATAGAGATTTTTCCATATCTTTGAAGTTTTCAATTAAATGGACTTCTTAAAAAAGCTCTTTTAACATAAAATCAATTTGAGATCCTACATGTAACTTACATAATTAATTTGAACATATTTGGAAGGGGATACCTTTTCTTTCTCTTTTTAAACAGCATTATTTTGGGGGCTAATAAAATTTTAGGCCAAATTGCATTAGAAATTTTAATGATCAAGTTTAGATGTTGGCTTATTTTCTCCAAGTCTGAGAAAACCAAAGCAAAAAGAGAATGAAGATATCTAAGCTTATAATAATTCACAGAAAAATCAAAAGTCTTCAAACCTAAGAACATTCTATAGTTTACAGTAAATTTGGTATGGCCAATAGGACACAGCGATCCACCAGAATTGAACAGCTATTAAAAGTATTGTGAATTAAAAATTAATCTTAATATTGGGTCTCAAATTCTGTTAGTATAAAACTGCAATATATCTTAATATGTCTTATCATTTAATATATCAAAACAATTCCTTTTGAATTCATACCAGCTGATTGAAACATACCTTCCATTGTACTGCAGAAGTAAGTGGCAAACAATTTAAAATAAAATTTAGGTTTTCATAATGTTTGCATTCTATATATTCACCTCTATGCTTTTTCTACGTAAGTATGTTCAAGAAAATGGAATGTAAAGAGATTTGGGGGCAATGGTTGCTACCCTACTTACTGCTCCCCAACTACACTGCATAAGCCTTTAGAAGAGTCTAAGAATTACAGAACTAATTTTCCTACTTTCAGGTGGGTACCTTTAATACAAGAGATACATTTACAAAATTGCTTCCATTACCTACAAACACCATGAAGGAAAGTGACAGTGCTATATAAGCATAGAACTACATCACCACAGGTTAGAGAAAGAAGGCATTTCCATCCAACTTTAACTGAGGAGAGTGAATAACTAGGGAGAATGTTACAGAGAGTAAAATACCAACAAGTCTCTAAAAGTGACACAAGGAAAGTAAGGGGCTTATCATTCTAAATTCTGTGAGAAAGCAACGAAATAAATCAGAGGGAACACGCATTAGGTGGTCACTTTTAAAATTTTATGCTTTTTTACACTCTGTATTAATCAAATGACAATTTCTATTTACTGTGGAGCATTGGAAAATTCTGACACACAGTGTAATATTGTGTGTTGCAGAAGAGTGAAGGGTACTACCCTTATGGAAAAAAGAAATAAAGATTATTAGGCCGTTAAATTAAAAAAATTAAAATATTATTCTGAATAACTCTTTTAATTTAGAATCATTAAAAAATTACCCAGTAAATTGTAACTTCTTATCTAGAAAGCGGCTGCTAGACATATATACTTCTTGACAGTCTGACCTAAATGGTAGGGTGAGGACATAAGCCAGTGAGTGCATAGACCCAGAAAGGGCTTAAATAACTAACACATTCTATTGAACAAAAATACCTGTGATGACATTTGTAAGTAAAATAGCTTCAATTTAAGTGGCTTCCAGCCATTTAATAATATATGCCTGGCTACATCTGAAAAATAGTATACAATGATAGTATACAAACTGTATGTTAATTCCTAAAAAAAACTTTAATCTTTGTGCACTTTTACATTTCACATCAGCATAGCTTAACAAAATATTAAGAATTTGAGATTTTGGATTATAGATCTGTGTTCTAATTTTATTTTATTTTATTATTTTTTATCTTATTTTATCATTTTTTTTTTAATGTTTCTTTATCTTTATTGTTCAGACTATTACAGATGTCTCCTTTTTAACCCCACTGATTCCCTCCACCCCACATCCATCCCATCCCCAGGCTTTTCCCATGTTCTAATTTTTAAAAAGTGAAAAAAATCATTAGTCACAGTGGACTTAAAATATTTCAGCAGAATACTTATATCTGCAATATTATATAAGGAAAGGAACATGATGTGGAGGAGAAATTTGCCTTTTGTAAATTTGATTTCAAAATTATAGTTAAATTATTACTTTACTTTCAATTTTTCTTAAACTATTGGCAGGCAAATTAAAACCAATGGGTTTTAATCTGACCCACTGCTTGTTTTTATTTAAAAGTTTTCTTGCCCAGCCAGGCATGGCTCAATGGTTGAGCGCCGACCTAGGATCCAGGAGATCGAGGTTCGATTCCCGGTCAGGGCACATGTCCGGGTTGCGGGCTCGATCCTCAGTCAGGGGGCGTGCAGGAGGCAGCTGATCAACGATGACTCTCATTATTGATGTTTCAATCTCTCTCTCTCCCTCTCCCTTCCTCTCTCTGAACTCAATAAAGACATATTTTTTAAAAAAAGAAAAAGTTTTCTTGAGACCATCATTTCGTCCCTGGCTGCTTCGTACACACAGCAATGCTGAGCAGTTGTATCAGCGTTTTATTTCATTTTGGGCTGCTATAACAAAGTAACGCAGACCAAATAGCTCATAAACTACAGAAATTTATTTCTCACTGTTCAGGGACTGGAAGTCTGAGATTAGGGATCCCGCATGATCTGGGGACAACCCTGGTGCAGGTCACTGACTTCTGTATCCTCACAAGGCTCAAGGGGCTGGGGGGCTCTCTGTAACCTCTTATAAGAACACTAATCAACTCCCAAGGGCTCCACCTCCTAATATCATCATTCTGGGCATTGAGATTTAAATATATGATTTTTTAAAGGAAAACAAACATTTGGACCATAGCAAGCAGAGACCTGCAAAACTGAAAATATTTACTATCTGGCCCTTTAAAGAAAAGGTTTGCCGACCTCTGCCCTAAATCAGCAAAAGGCTAGAATCAGTTCTTTGCCATATCTTCTGGATTGTAGAAAGTTATAATTGTTTTTAAATATTACACTTCAGCAAATTTATTGTGCTTTTCGGAATTTTAGGAGGTTGAGATATAGATTTTTCTACCTGGTCTACCAGGTTGACTTTTGCAACCTATATGAACATTTAAAAAATAAGTTCACCAAGAAAAAGTCAATAAAATAATGCTTGGAACAGAACTGAGGAGATACATAAGGATTATGAATACAACCTGTGGTCGTGCAGTAAGATAACTGCTTCATAGGTGCTAACAGCAAAGATTTGGCAATCATCAATACTACCGAGTACTGGAGCTCACTGGTCACTCAGTCCAATTTTGCTGACTTTTTACTTTTAAAAAGGCCATAAGTGATCACCTAGATGTAATCAATCTAGGTGGGAATGAACTTATTAGATCAGTAGATAGCCTAATGAGGACTTGTAGCCAATCAATGGTCTTACTAATGGATAACTTCTACCTTTTTCCCTTGGAAAACTTTATCAGATGTCCCCTGGATGTATTATTATGTTAGGAGCCATGGCATCTGCCTGCTCTACTGATAGCTTACCCACCCCAGTTACACCTCCTGAGACTGCTGCTAGTTGTTTCCAGTTTCTTTTTGCATTTTCTTCAGTCTTCTAGGTCAGAGTGATTTATGCATAGTGTTGTTTCTCCTCTTGCTCCTGCTGTCATCTTGTGTCTTAATGGCATGCTTATGAGGATGGATGCTATTATTAGTCTCACTTGCTTACATAGTATGGAGCCATTATAATCTCAATGGAAGAAGGGGAACAGAATGATTCAATTATAATGGCTTTAGTGGAACAAGCTCATGCATCATACTGCTTCTTTATCTCTTTTTATTTTTATTTTAACATTTGACTTCTAAAACTTTTTAAAATCAAACTATGAAAAAATTAACAAAACTTTCTTTTTGCAATTAGCAATGATCTTTGAAGTTGTAGTTCTTATTCAGATATACTTGCCATACACATAATGTTAGAGTTTCTTTCTTTAGGTCAGGATCCTAACCAAGTCTCCCAAACCTTATATCCATTGTTACTTAAAGTAATAAGTCCAATTTAAAAATCCCAACATCTTTATGTAAAAAGAGTCTTAAAATATGTGGCTCTTCATTATGATAAAAAAATTTACAATGGAGGACTCTTTAGAAAAAATATATTTTTAATATAAAATTTTTCCATTGTTTCTTAACACAAAAATTTAGATGTACATCACTTTGGCCTCTCCATTACCTTGAGGCTATCTTGAAATAGTTTGAGGAAGCAGACATTTGTGAAAGCATTTATAAATTTGAGTTCCTTCTTCAATTTTGAAACAGGTCCAGATTCAACTATAAGTAAAAAGATTGCTATCCTACATATTCAGCTTGTCAAGAAATTAACATATTTTACTGCTATCACACAGGACTCTGGGCCAGAGACTTTTAAAAAATTTTAATCTCACTATTACTTTTCCACTTTCAAAGATGTGAGATCAGTGAAAATAATCTTCCAACAATCAAACTGACTGGGTTTGTCTGCTGATGATTTTAGACTACTTTGACATCTTCATACCACCACTCCTAAATCTGAGTCTGCTTAGTGACATAATATAATTGCACTTATTGCCACAGGAATATGTACATTTCCTTCACTTGCCACAATGGCCCCATCTCAATGCAGGGTGGGGCAAAAGTAGCTTTACAGTTGTTTGTATGGAGAATAATACAATAATTAATAAATAATAATACAAAAATAAACTCTGTTTCAGAACTGTAAACCTACTTTAGCCCCACCCTGTATAGGTAAGTGCACTTAGTGTATGGAATTTTAAGAGACTGAGGACAGGCTCTAAGCACTTTTTAAGTGATGCATGGTTCATCCTTGTGCTATGAAGAGGCTCCAGACAGCAAAGGCTAAATTGTTTTGCATGAATATTAAATGTCTGCTTATAACAAATTTTAACTCCAGTACCTTGCAGTAATTCAATACAAGTTGACTGGACAAAAAAGGACACATTTAACTTTGTAGTAATAGGATTTTTAATGGCTTTTCATGGAGACTTTTAAAACAAATACATAAGGCTATTGAAGTGAAGTCATAAATAGAAATAAAATCTTCTCAGGAGACATTATAATTAATAATTACTTTGATAACTAACTCAAGAATCCAAATTTCTGAATGTTAATTCACAGGTTGAAACCATGACATTGTTGTGTATTACCTGTTTCACAGACAATCATTAACCTATGTGTCTTAGAAGTCAATCAACCTCCTTGTTGACGATACACAAAGTTAAACCGATCAATAGTCCTTAATGGTCATAGTTATTCTGAAGATTGCCCAGGAGATGTTTTCCAAGGGAATGGCTGAACAAAAGGAAATTTCTTTAAAAGGCTTATTTTTATTTGCAACCTTGTATAGCATTGCCAGCGAAAAGCATTTGGATACAAGTAACGCAGTATTATATGCCCTTGGCAAGAGTAAACAATCAATAAGTATTATGTGTTTTATTACTACTACTAACAGTATATTATTATCTGAAAGAGACCATCTGAAAGATTTGTATTAAAAAAATATCAATGTCATACCCTTTGGGTAAGTTTTAAATTAGGATGAGAAGACAATTTCACTTTCCGTCTTGGCTGACAGAGTTCCTTTTAGATGTTTAAGGACAGGGAAAGGAGATGGATCTAAAGAAGATCCATAATTTTAAATACATATGTTATGTAAGGTAAAATGTTAACATATTCTTATTGTTTTAATTTAAACTATAAGGTAAAATGAGAACCATAACGTCTGCCTGAGTAGAATTTAGGATGTATTCATAATGCAAAATGAGAAGGTTTGGGTGTTCTCCTGCCCATCTTTGTAACTCTCTCCTGAGTCTTTGTCCTGGCTCCCACTTCTGTGGGAAATAATCAAGCTTTCATTGCTAGATTGAGTTTATGGTATACATTTGTGTTCTACTTAAGAAAAAGTGCCCAGTGAAGGAACTTGGAGAACTCAGAAGACACAAAAAACAGAATATGTAGATATATAAGAATACCTATTGTGGAAGAGATGATCAACTTGATTAAAGGGTACTTTCTCTAGATCCTTCAATGCTGTTATGTAAGGTTGCTGCCTACTGTGTACACTCAAAGGCCCACTCAGGTTAAACAATTTTCATTTTTGCTCTTTTGTGCTTTGGGTTTTCAAAACTCCTTTATACGTAATTTTCACTGTGTGAGGAGTACAATGAAATGTGTAATCTTCATTTGTACTTTCTATATATAAACTAAATCTTGAAACTTAATCTAATTTTATACATTTTTTTTCAGTGCCTACCTCTATTGTGAAAATCTGTAGCAATAAAAGATTTAGGAGCCTTTTCATGAACTGTTTTAACATTATAAAATTTTTATTTTCAAAGAGATTTTTATCCCCCATGAGATGGCATATATCTTTCTAGCTTACAGGGATATTAATGCTGTAGGTGCAATGTTCAATAACTAATGCCTTGGTATGTTATTACATTCAGCCTCTGGGTAAGATTTGGGGAAGGATGGAAAAAAGTTGAGGAAATATAGAACTACCCAAGGAGGCGCACCAGGCGCTGAGGAGGCCCACGCAGCCAGTCCAGATGCACAGCTTGATTGGATAGAGATCACTCATTCTGAGGAAAGGCAGCCACCCTATCATGAGTATCCTCAAGCAGTTTCACAGAGAGGTTCACATGGCCATGAACTGAGGCCTCTTGCAACAGCCAGTATTAACTTGCCAGTCATGAGATCCAAGATGGCAGGGGCTGAGTGGAAGCTACACTGACACTCTCCCGGGACCAATCTGGATTTACAACTAAAACATAGAAAAACCACTCTGAATAATCAACTGCACTAAAGACGAGAGGGAGAGCACCCTCATAACCAAGGAGGAAAAGTGGAGACCGCACAGAGACTGGGAGGAAGTGTGGATGCAAGAGGGCTGGCTGGGCTCCCACAGGCAACAGCTGAAGGTCCAGAGGGATGTTTCAGCTGTGGGGGTTCCCACTGAGAACTCTGGGGCATAAACCCCAGGCTGGGCTTCTGAGCCAAGAGTACCAGAACTGGAGAAAGGTGCCCACATAACATCTGGCTGTCAAAAGCAGAGGGTTTCTATCTCCCAGGGTGACATCACAGGAACCGCAGGCAGCCTCTTAAAGAGCCAACACACAAAGTTTCCTGTGCAGCCACTCAGCTTGGGCTCCGGTGGAGGCTGGAGTGGACTGGAGCTGTGTGAGGAGAATCAGGTGTTGTGGTCCCTGGAAAGTGAGATTAGAGGGCACCCATCTGGATTTCTGTCCCCAGTCATTCCCCCAGACTGTGGAGGATATCCTTCTCAGGCAGACAATTTTGGCCTGTTGCCTGTGGGGGGAAACAATTGCCCCACCCTGCTGGAAAACCTCTCCCCCTGCCCAGAAGAGTTTCTATAGCCTGTGGCTTGTTAAGAGACTGATAACAACTAGCTGCTCCAACCTGTGGAGCTTCTACAGCCTGAGTCTCATTAAGAGAATCAGATTAATCAGCCTGCAGGCACAGGAAGACCTCAGAGGGCTCTGAGTCTTTTGCCTAATCTGCTTCTGGACCTGAGCCTTGGAAAAGCAGACTCTGGTTTGCACCTTGGTCCTGCCCAAATGCACCCAGCCCCAACAGAGAAGACCTCAAGACTAGGGTTGTTGATAGCTCCAAACAGGGTACTCAGGGCCAGTCACAAACTGCGTCTGACATTGGCCTGTACCAGAGACCCTCCAAAAAGACTGAGAGTCCTAACAGATCTACCTAACACTTAAAACAAACTCAAAAAGGTAGCGAAAATGGGGAAACCAAAAAACAAGCCCCAAATGAAAGAACAAGAGAAGTCTCCAGAAAAAGAGCTAAATGAAATAGATATAAGCAATCTATCAGATATAGAGTGCAGAATACTGATTGTAAGGATGCTCAACAGCATGAAAATGATATGAAACTATGAAGGAAATTAAGAATGACATAGAAATAGCAAATACATTGGAAGGAATAAACAACAGATTAGAGGAAGCTGAAGATCAGATCAGTGAGTTAGAAGAAAGGGTAGAAAAAAATCACTCAATCAGAGACCCCAAATGAAAAAACAATTAAAAAACAGTAGGACAGTATAAGGGAGCTGTGGAACAACATAAAACGTAACCATAATCACATTATAGGATTGCCAAAGAAGGTCAAAAGTAAGCAAGGGTTAGAGAACCTGTTTGAAGAAATAATAGCAGAAAACTTCCCTAACATGGTCAAGGAAAAAGTCAGACAAGTTCTGGAGGCACAAAGAGTCCCAAGTAAGAAGAATCCAAAGATATCCACAACCAGACACACCATAACTGAAATGCTAAGAATTCAAGACAAAGACAGAATCTTAAAGGAAGCTAGAGAAAATCAATCTGTTTACCTACAAAGGAGCCCCCATAAGGCTGTCAGCTGACTTCTCATCAAAAACTCTACAGGCCAGAAGGAATGGCATGAAGTATTCAAGGTAATGCAAAACAAGGATCTGAAACCAAGACTACTTTATCCAGCAAGATTATCATTCAAGATAGATGGTGAAATAAAGAGCTTCCCAGGAAAAAAAAGACTAATGGAGTTTATCAATATAAAATCAGCATTACAGGAAATGTTAAAGGGACTGCTATAATTAGAAGTAGAAATAGAAACAATGAGAAACATAGGCATAAAGAAATAAAATGGCTGTAGGTAAGTATCCATCAAAAATAACGTTAAATGCAAATAGAATAAGTACTTCAATAAAAAGATACTAGGGTGGCTGAATGGATAAGAAAACATAACCCAAATATATGCTATCTACAAGAGACCTACCTCAGAACATAAAACTCACACAGGATGAGAGGGAATGGATGGAAAATAATTTTCCATGCAAATGGAAATGAAAAAAATCTGGGGTAGCAATACTCATATTGGACAAAAAAGACTTCAAAATGAAGACCATATGGAGAGACAAGAAAGATCATTACATAATACTAAAAGGATCAATCCAACAAGAGGATATAACTCTGATAAACATATATGCACCCAATATAGGAGCACCTAAATTTATAAAAGAACTTCTAGAGGACTTTAAGGGAGAGACTGACAACAATACAGTCATACTAGGAGACTTTAACACCTCATTGACTTCACTGGATATGTCTTCCAGACAAAATATCAACAAGGAAACAGTGAACCTAAATGACACACTAGATAAGATGGATTTAATTGACATTTACAGAACATTCCACCCCAAAGCTGCAGAATATACATTCTTCTCAAGTGCACAGGGGACATTCTCAAAGACAGACCACATGTTAGGACACAAAACAAGCCTCTACAAGTTCAAGAAGACTGAAATCATATCAAGCATCTTCTTGGACCACAATGGCATGAAATTAGAATTCAATAAAAACACTAAAAATCATTCAAACACATGGAGGCTAAATAGTATGCTTTTAAACAATGAATGGATTACCAAAGAGATCAAGATAGAAACAAACAACTTCCTGGAAACAAATGAAAATGAACACACAACTCCAAATCTATGGGACACAATTAAAGCAGTCCTGAGAAGGAAGTTCATAGTGCTACAAGCCTACCTCAAAAGGCAAGTAAAACTTCTAATAGACTCTATAACCCTATAACTTAAACACTTAGAAAGAGAACAACAAGAAAAGCCCAGAGTCAGTAGAAGGAAGGAAATAATAAAGATCAGAGCAGAAATAAATGATATCAAGACTAAAAAAACAATACAAGATATCAATGAAACCAAGAGCTGGTTCTTTGTAAACATAAACAAGATTGATGAACCTTTAGCCAGACTCATCAAGAAACCAAGAGAGAGGACCCAAATAAACAAAATCAGAAACGAAAGAGGTGAAATAACAATTGATCCAACAGAAATACAAAGGATTGTAAGAAAATACTATGAACAACCGTACATGGCCGAGCTGGAAAACTTGGATGAAATGGACAAATTCCTACAAAAATACAACCTTCTAAAATTCAATCAGGATGAGTCAGAAAGCCTAAATAGGCCAATAACTGCTGATGAAGTTGAAGCAGTAAACAAAGGGCTCCTAGCACACAAAAGCCCTGGCCTGGGAGGCTTCACAGGGGAATTTTACTGAACATTCAAAGAAGAATTAACACCTACCCTCCTCAAACTTTCAAAAAATCCAAGAGGAAGGAACACTTCCAAGCCCTTTTTACAAGGCCAGCATTAGCCTAACTCCAAAACCAGATAAAGACACTATGAAGAAAGAAAATTACAGGTCAATATCCCTGATGGACATAAATGCTAAAATCCTCAACAAAATATTAGCAAATCAGATCCAGAAATATATTAAAAAGATCATACACCATGACCAAGTGGAATATATTCCAGGGATGCAAGGCTGGTACAATATTCAAAAATCAATAAATGTGATACATCATATAAATTGAAAGACAAAAATCACATGATCATATCAATAGATACAGAAAATGCATTCAATAAAATCCAATACCCACTATTGATAAAAACTCTCAGCAAAGTGGGAATAGAGAGATGATACCTCAACATAATAAAGGCTATATATGACAAACCTACAGCCAACATCATACTCAATGGGCAAAAACTAAAACCATTTCCCCTAAGAACAGGAACAAAACAGGGGTGTCTACTTTCACCACTCTTATTCAACATAGTACTGGAAGTCCTAGCCACAGCAATCAGACAAGAAGAAAACATAAAAGGCATACAAACTGGAAAGAAGAAAACAAAATTGTCATTATTTGCAGATGACATGATATTGTACATAGAAAATCCTAAAAGACTCCACCAAAAAACTACTAGATTTAATAAACAAATTCAGCAAGGTAGCAGGATACAAAATTAATACACAGAAATTGATGGCATTTTTAAACACCAGTAATGAACTCTCAGAAAAAGAAACTGAAAAAAGGATCCCATTTACCACTGCAACTAAAAAAGTAAGATACCTAGGAATAAACTTTAAAGATGTAAAACACCTGTACTCAGAAAACTATAGGACACTGAAAAAAGAATTAGAGGAAGATATAAACTAATGGAAAATTATACCATGTTCATGGATTGGAAGAATTAACATCATTAAAATGTCCATACTACCCAAAGCAATCTATAAATTCAATGCAATCTCTATTAAAATACCAACAGCATATTTCACAGATCTAGAAAAAACACTTCAAAAATTTATATGGAACCAAAAAAGACCCTAAATAACCACAGCAATCTTGAGAAAGAAGAACAAAGATGGAGGGATCACAACACCTGATATCAAGTTATATTACAAAGCAATTGTAATCAAAACAGCCTGATACTGGCACAAGAACAGACATACAGATCAGTGGAACAGAACAGAAAACCCAGAAATTTACCCATGCCATTATGGTCAATTAATATTTGACAAAGGAGGCAAGAACATACAATGGAGTAAAGAACATTCAATAAATGGTGATGGGAAAATTGGACAGGTACATGCAAAAAAATGAAACTAGACCACCGACTTACACCATACACAAAAGTAAATGCAAAATGGATGAAAGACTTAAATGTAAGACATGAAACCATAAAAATCCTAGAAGAATACATAGGCAGGAAAACCACAGACATCTCTCGGAGTAATATGTTTGTCAATACACCTCCTAGGGCAAGAAAAACAAAGGAGAAAATAAACAAATGGGACTGCATCAAAATAAAAAGCTTCTGTACAGCAAAAGAAACCATTGACAAAACAAAAAGGGAACCCACTGTGTGGGAGAACATATTTGTCAATGACACATCTGATAAAGGGTTAATATCCAAAATGTATAAGGAACTAATACAATTTAACAAAAGGAAGACAAACAGTCCAATTAAAAAATGGGCAAAGGACCTAAATAGACACTTTTACAAAGAGGACATACAGATGGCAAAGAGACATGAAAAAATGTTCAATGTCACTAATCATCAGAGAGATGCAAATTAAAACCACAATGAGGTATCACTTCACACCTGTCAGAATGGTTACCATAAACAAATCAATGAACTACAAGTGCTAGTGAGGGTGTAGAGAAAGGGGAACCCTAGTACACTGCTGGTGGGAATGCAGACTGGTGCAGCCACTATGGAAAGCAGTATGGAGTTTCCTGGAAAGATTAAAAATGGAACTGCCATTTGACCCAGTGATCCCACTTCTAGGAATATATCCTAAGAAACCTGAAACACCAATCACAAAGAACTTATGCACCCCTATGTTCATAGAAGAGCAAGTTACAATAGCTAAGATCTGGAAACAGCCCAAGTGCCCATCAGTAGATGAGTGGATAAAAAAGCTGTGGCACGTTTACACCATGGAATACTATGCAGCTGTTAAAGAGAAGGATCTTCCATCCTTTGGGACAGCATGGAGGGATCTGAAGAGTATTATGCTAATTGAAATAAGCAAGTTGAAGAAAGACAAGTACCACATGATCTCACTTATATGTGGAATATAATAAAATAAACTGATGAACAAAATGAATCCGGAGACATAGAAGCATGGAACAGCCTGAGGGATCTCAGAGGGCAATGGGCATGGAGAGATTAATCAAAGAACTTATATGTTTATAAGCATACGTCATGGACACAGACATTGGTATGGAGAAGGTCTGGGGGTGGAGTGGATGTGGGATAGAGGGGATCAATGGGGGTAAAAAGGGGACATCTGTAATATTTTCAACAAGAAAGATTAAAAAAAAATCCTGAAAGGAATCTAGATGTTTTCTAGCTCATCCTTCAATTGTGATGCTAAATAATTCAGATAACAATTAAGAGAACACTGAAATATAAGTTTACCAGAGTTAGATATTTGGTTTAGTAAGCTCAACTCATTGAAAGGAAGGGTAAAAAATATTTCACTCTGATGCTAAAGAAATTAAGGTCTACGAATCTCTTTTTATTTCTTTTAAATCATTGGAATGATCTATGTGACTCATTAAGTATTTCATATAAAACTTTCATTGTTCAAAGGCGTAGATACATGGAACATACTAAAGGATCTCCGAGGGGAGAAGGGTGGGGAGGACTGGGCGAAATTAACCAAAGAGCATGTAAGCATATATGCATAGGCCATGGGCACTAATTTGGTGAAAGCTTGGGGTGGGGCAGGGGTGGGTGGAGGGGGCCAAATAGGGAACATCTGTAATAGTGTCAAAAATAAATAAATAAATAAATAAATAAATAAATAAATAAATAAATAAATAAATAGGCTATGATTGTTTCTTCTACCTACATGTATCTCCTTTGTGCTTGAATCTAGATAGTAGAAGCAGCAGGAGTCTAAGAAACTATAGTAAAAGATGTACTTTGAGAAAAATCAATGAACTACTTTGGTCAGGTCAATCAAAACAGCTTGTCCACACTGCAACAGCCTAAAATAATTGAGGAGAGACTTGTGGTCTGGGTGGCAAGACTGCCAAAACATGTTGTAACTGTTAATTTTGGATTTCTTGAAAAGGAAGAGAAGTGAGGTTTGGGCTACAGTTTTAACCCTCAATCAGGAATTAAGATATTTAATTTCAGCCAGTAAGTGAACTCATGAGTTATTTGACATTTTATAATCTATTATATTGTTCTTCAGTTTGCACTCAGACTATGAAGCTCTTCATATTTAATTGTTTTTCTTCATTTTAATAGCTGTATTTCTTTATATCCATTTAATTCAATGGAAGTCTTGTCAGTGGGAGATAGCAATTAAATCACTGCTAGTTAATCTTCATTCAATACGAACATACTGATAGTTCAACCTAGATCTGATAAACTTCCATTGTCATAATTAAATATCCAAACAATCATATGAATTGTATCAAATTCAAATTTATTATAGTTAGATGCTTAACTCCTTACAATCTTCTTAATTTCTCTTTTCATAACTGACAACTATTTAGTTTTTGAATTACTAGCATGATCTGAAAATTAATTTCTTTTTTAGGGGAAGAAGATAGCTCAATTTTTTGAGATCTAATGTTACTTTTAGGAGTAAGATCAAATTAAACTCCATTATACATTATACACATTAAAGAAAATAATTTCTAAATATTTCTGTATAAAACTTGAATGTTCCATTCATGGTGATTCCATTTATTACTATTAATAATGAGATGATAAAATGGTATGTGGTGTTCATCCAAAAGAGTGGTGACACGACACAGCTCTTCCAAAGATGCCTTAGCTTGCTGCAGGGTTAGCAGTCAATTCAGTACATGGGGTTCACGCCAATAACTGATTTTTCTAACCTTATCCTCTTTAAAACCCAGAATCTACATGAGCACAGAGCAAGGTGTTTTCTACTATTAAATCAGGAGTAGTCAAATTAGAAAGAACACACTTGATTTTAGATTCTCTTTGTCGTGTCCCCCATTTACACATCTTGAAATAATAGTAAGTTATAACTAAAATGGGCTAAAATCATGCGATTCAGGGGCTAATTGCTAGTAAACTATCCAACCAAATATCAGAACTAAATAGTTACTCTTTATCATTTGGATTTTAGCTGAACAAAAAAGACCCAAAATATTGATAAACATAGGAACTTCATAATGTGGTAGAGACCATGCTATGCCTTCACCAAATCATACAGGTTGCTTCTGGAAAAACAGGGAAACTATGTTTCCCATACTTGCATTTATGTAGAGTCACAGGACAAATTCTAATCAATGGGATATGGGCAGAAATGAGACCCATTTCATCTTTCATTACTCTTCAGGTGTCTGAAGGCAAAGACTCTAGTGAAGAACTCTGAGGTCCTCAGATGGTGAACCCCTTAAAGCCTGACCCCCGAATCACTTGATGAATCCAGATAGTTCAGTGTATGATTCTTCATGGCTGTTACCAGAATCACCGATGTGTTCTTTCCAATGTCATTCCTTATAAGTCTATAGTTAAAGGTGTAATTAATCAAAAAACAAGGACAACCCCCATATGCACTTACATAAGACAAAGAACTAAATATCATATGCTTATGTAGGCTTTGAAAATTCATGAGCAACTGAAATCTTAGATATACAGTTATTGTACCTCAATCATGGATGAAGGGATACATACTATTCTTGTTCTTGTTATTTATATTTGACTTAATGTTGGAAGTTATTTCAGGGGCAGAACATTGAGAACTCACAACCTGTCACTTCCCTAACTTGCTTAGTACTCTATTAGATGTCTGATTTTCATTCTTCTTTGAGTTTTATAACCAGGCCACAGAACTATAATTAGGGAGGGACAACTGATACTCTGCCCAAATTCACCCAAATTTAGACAGTGCAAATATGAAAACAATAATTTTAAAGAGTTAGCACCTACTTAGCAAGAATGATTAGCTAAAATAGAAGTTACCAGATGGGACACATGGTTAATAACATCCATCTGTGAGGCACATCATAAATAACATAGTTGATTTTAGGGCATATTTAGTGCTGTTTACACCAAATATTAAAATAGAGTTTTACACCTCTGTTGGGATCTGGTCTCTTTTTTGGGTGTATTGCACACTTATTTACAAAGTCTAACCCTAGAAGAATTATATGTTCATGTTCTTAGAGGTGGGAGGAACAAAATAGTCTAAGACTTGTGGAAGCAGAAATACTATCTTTTTACAACCCCTGTTGGCCTTGCCTTGCTCCTTTCCTCATCTGACTAATAAATAATGACAATAATTTCCAATAAAGTATTTTTTTAAACAGGGGGAGGTATAGCTGGGTGAAGAGAAAGAAAAAAGATAGACATAGCTATACAGACATACCTTAGTGATATGGCGAACACTGCAATATAGTGAGTATTGCAATAAAATGAGTCATAATTATTTTGTTGGTGGAGGGTCTTGCCTTCCATTTGTAAAAAACACATCTGTGATGTGTAGTAAACAAAACACAATAAAATGAGGTATGTCTGTATACATAAATGATTCAGCACATAATAGTCAAGCACCCAGATGAGGTACCCTGTACTGTAAAACGTAATTGTGAGTATACCATGGGGGTTAAATGCTTGAGATTTAAAGCTACACTACCTAGGTTCACATCTCATTCCATTTCTACCACCTGTGTGACTTAGATGACTAAGTTAACTTCCCTGAAGCTAAATTACTCCACCTTACCCCATCTAGAAAGTAGGGGCGATGACCATAATATTACCTGCCCAGGAGAGCAGTTGGAAATGCAAATATGCTGTTCTCAAGGCATTCAAGTAGATACTTGAACCTAATAAGCATCCTATAGGTCTAACTAATTTTTGTAATTTTTTAATATTTCCATTTAAACAGAATAGTTGGCTTGTGTGAGCTTTGTAATATTTTCTCATGCAGTGTAATAAGTTAATGCTAACTTTTAAAAGCATTTTATAATATAATATCATGTATTAGCATGCAGCTAACCTAGTGCAGATTTTCAGGAAAATGTAATTTGAGTCATTGTCCGTGTGAAACCAGCCTGGACACTATGAAATCTGTAAGGACACCCCTAATAGAGACACCTATCTATTTTTAACCTGCTGATGATCTAAGTTGTATCCCCTGTCACAAGCGTCCATTTGATATTTTTTTCCTGCCATGAAATCCAATACAAGTGATGAAAGGTGAAGGGTACCTGGGTGAATTGCCAGAGGCCTCCTTTAGGTTTCCAGAATATTCTGAACTTGTGATAAATCTAGAAATATATCAACGCTGCCTGTTTTCAACTAGAGTGTATCATCACTACCATAACAAACCCTGAGATTGAACGTGTATGCATGTGGGTAACCTTTAAAAGTTCAGAAAGGGTGGACATATAGCCTCAGTCAAATCCAAAAAAAAGCAAAAAACAAAAAAAAGCAATTAAAACAAGCCATAAAATAGTCATTAAAGTAAAATTAAAATATTTACTAAGGCATATATATATTAGAATAGTGCTTTAGAATAATAATTATCTTTTAGTTGAAAATCATTTTTTGGAAGCCATTTTTTGATAACCTACTTGTCTATAAACACATTGAAGTCATTACTTTTATTTCACATATAAAATCACACACTGTGAACTCTGAATTCATTTTTTTGCTTTCAATGAAGGCCCAATTCTACTGTACAAGGAGAAAAAAAATATTCTCTCTCCTTTTTATGGTTCACTGTTAATTTTGTTATTCCACGTGTGATTTCAATGTTCTTCCTGTAAATATGAGATTTATATTTAAATAAAAGCATAAAATAATGTTCTAGGTTAATCTACATTACTTATTACACAGAAATAATATTGGGTCTTAGGTCTAATAAGTGTAAATATATCTAGAAGTGTCTTTGTGTGTGTTTAAATCCATATACTTCTAGTTTGGTCAAAATTGTTTCCATAGCTTCCCCTCTTTCACCTTCTTCTTTCTTAACCTAATTTTGCTGATCTTTGTTGTTCTGCCATAAAATATATATAACTTGAACACATATTCAATACAAAAATTTGGTGGTACATGTGCTGTTGAAACTTCAGCATGGAAATGCACCAAATGTCTGCAAGAGATATTTGTAATTGCCCCATTGGAGAAGGTGAGAAATTACAAAGGAGCATGTATACACTAAGAGGGGAGTACATCCAACTGGCTTTCGTATCAGCAAACAGAGGCACTTTATTTCCTAGAATATTGAGAGAGGTGAAACAAGAAAGTAGCCAGCTATTTAATCTAAAAGAAGCTCTTTAATATGGGATGAACATTATTATATAGCTAAATTTATGTTAGGCTAAAACATTTCTTTCATTCTGTGACACTGTATAAATTAGGATAGTACAGTTTATAAACAACCTAGAAACCTCAGTCACTTAATACAACAAAAGTTAATCTATTGAAGAAATCCAAGGTAGCAGCGGACTGAGTGGAAGCTACACTGACGCTCTCCCAGGACCAATCTGGATTTACAACTAAAACATAGAAAAAACAGCCTGAAAACCAACTGAAGACAAGCTGGGGAGCACCCTCATAACCAAGGGGGAAAAGTGGAGGCCACACAGAGACAGGTAGGAAGTGGGGAGGCACAAGAGGGCTGGCCGGGCTCCCACAGGCAGCAGCTGAAGGTCTAGAGGGAGATCTCAGCTGTGCGGGGTTCCCACCGAGGACTCTGGGGCCTAAACCCCAGGCTGGGCTTCCCAGCCAAGAGCACCAGAACTGAGAAAGGTGCCCACATAACATCTGGCTATCAAAAGCAGGAGGGTTCCTGTCTGCCAAGGAAAGGCAGCTGGAACTGCAGGCACGCTCTTAAAGAGCCAATGTACAAAGTGTCCTCGGCAGTCACTTACCTTGGGCTCTGGCGGAGGGGGAGAGGAGTGGACTGGAGCTGTGTGAGGAGAAGCTGGGGTTGTGGGCTCTGGAGAGTGAGATCAGCGGATACCCATCTGGATTTCTGTGCCAGCTCATTCAACCAGACTTTACAGATCATCTTTCTCAGGCTGAATATTTTTGGCTTTTGCCTGAGGGGGGAAGAATCGCCCCACTCTGCTGGAAAACCTCTCGCCCTGCCCAGAGGAGTTTCTACAACCTGAGGCTGGTTAACAGACCAATAACAACCAGCTGCCCTACCCTGTGGAGCGTCTACAGCCTGAGGCTCATTAAGAGAATCAGATTAATCAGCCTGCAAACACAGAAAGACCTCAGAGTGCTTTGAGTCCTTGCCTGATCTGCTTCTGGACCCTGGCCTTGGAAAAGCAGACTTTGCTGTGCATCTTGGTCCTGTACAAACGCACCCAGGCCCAGCAGAGGAGACCTCAAGACTAGGGTTGTTGATAGCTCCAAACAGGGTACTCAGGGCAGTCACAAACTGCGTCTGACATTGGCCTGTACCAGAGACCCTCTGAAAAGACTGAGAGTCCTAACAGATCTACCTAAAACTTAAAACAAACTCAAAAAGGTAGCCAAAATGGGGAAAACAAAAAACAAGGCCCAAATGAAAGAACAAGAGATGGAAGTAGAAACAGAGACAATGAGAAACATAGGCATAAAGAAATAAAATGGCTGTAGATAAGTATCTATCAATAATAACCTTAAATGCAAATAGACTAAGTGCCCCAATAAAAAGATATAGGGTGGCTGAATGGATAAAAAAACATAACCCAAATATATGCTGCCTACAAGAGACCCACCTCAGATCATAAAACTCATACAGGATGAGAGGGAAGGGATGGAAAATAATTTTCCATGCAAACGGAAATGAAAGAAAATCTGGGGTAGCAATACTTATACTGGACAAAAAAGACTTCAAAATGAAGACCATAACGAGAGACAAGAGAGGTCATTACATAATACTAAAGAGATCAATACAACAAGAGGATATAACCCTCATAAACATATATGCACCCAATACAGGAGCACCTAAATTTATTTAAAAAAAAATACTTCTAGAGAACTTAGGGAGAGATTGACAGCAATACAGTCACGCTAGGGAACTTTAACAACCCACTCACTTCACTGGATAGGTCTTCCAGACAAAATATCAACAAGGAAACAGTGACCTCAAAAGACACACTAGATCAGATGGATTTAATTGACATTTACAGAATATTCTACCCCAAAGCTGCAGAATATACATTCTTCTCAAGTGCACACAGGATGTTCTCAAAGAGACCACATCTTAGGACACAAAACAAGCCTCTACAAGTTCAAGAAGACTGAAATCATATCAAGCATCTTCTTGGACCACAATGGCATGAAATTAGAATTCAACTACAATAAAAACACTAAAAATCATTCAAACACATGGAGGCTAAATAGTATGCTTTTAAACAATGAATGGATTACCAAAGAGATCAAGATAGAAACAAAAAACTTCTTGGAAACAAATGAAAATGAACACACAACTCCAAATCTATGGGACACAATTAAAGCAGTCCTGAGAAGGAAGTTCATAGTGCTACAAGCCTACCTCAAAAGGCAAGTAAAACTTCTAATAGACTCTATAACCCTACAACTTAAACACTTAGAAAGAGAACAACAAGAAAAGCCCATAGCGAGTAGAAGGAAGGAAATAAAGATCAGAGCAGAAACAAATGACATCAAGACTAAATAACAATACAAAAGATCAATGAAACCAAGAGCTGGTTCTTTGAAAACATAAACAAGATTGATGAACCTTTAGCCAGACTCATCAAGAAACCGAGGGAGAGGACCCAAATAAACAAAATCAGAAATGAAAGAGGTGAAATAACAACTGACCCAACAGAAATACAAAGGATTGTAAGAAAATACTATGAACATCACCAAGCTGGACAACCTGGATGAAATGGACAAATTCCTAGGAAAATACAACCTTCCAAAACTCACAAAAATTCTTCGTAGGTTTGAATGTTTCTTATGTTGACACTGCAAGTTTAACCCCAAACAAAGAAGAGAGAAAGAGCCCTGGCTGGTGTGGCTCAGTGAGTTGGGCATCATTCCTTGAACAGGAAGGTTGCTAGTTTGATTCCTGGTCAGGGCACATGCTCGGGTTGTGGGCTCGATCCCCAGTAAAGGACCTGCAGGAGATGTTTCTCTCTCTTTCCCTCTCCTTTCCTCTCTAAAAATCAATTAAAAAGTCTTAAAAAAAAAAAAAAAAAGAAGAGATAAAGAAGTTGAGTGGAAGCATTCCAGAATGCTGTACAATTTGAGGAAGGTTCAACAGGACCATCTGGAGACCATGAGCTAAAGCCAGCCATCAAAGAATTCAGCCTCCCAGAAATGGGCGCATGCACTTGGTCCTCAGGTGAGAGCAGCCTGTGCTCTCCATATTTGAGCACCGTGTGGTTGGTGCATTCTCATGACCGCTGCCATATCGTTCCCATTTCTGTTTCTTTCAGATACAATACTGTGTGTTGGAACAAAAGGAAAAATTGTACATAAATGTTCTGAATTCTACATTCCTCAGTTTTTCACCTTGGAGAGATGTTTCTTTATAAAAGGTTAAGACTAGAACTTTTCATTTTCTAAAGCTTCTATGTATTGTAAAATATGCAACTTCTCTGTACAGTTGACAGAGTAACATAATAACCTGGCCAAGGGACTATTAAGCTTTGAATATTTTCATTTAGAATCGTTCTTACACATTTGTGTTTTCTAAAAGATGCTCTAGGGTGGAAGTACATCAACCTTCCCTGATGGCCTTCCTCCCCTTCTCCTACTGTAGGGACTATAGATATCTCATCGCAGGTTCCCCTGCAAGTACAGGAGCTACTTCACACAGTTCTGGGGGAAAAATGTAAAAAAACATCTTTTGGGAAGAAGAGTTAGGACTGTTTCCCCCCCGCCCAAAAAAATGGAACATTAAACATTTAATTTTGTTGAATAACACCTCACTTGTGCCTGAGCATTACCCGATTCTCTTTCTTTCTGCCTTGAATGTGGAAGGTATATCTCAAATTCCAACAGCTAGCTTGCAACCACAGTGATGAGTATATAAACAAAAGTCACCATACAAAGACTATGATGCAAGCTAGACCACTGAGCAGCCTGGATACACATCCAAATATTTAGCATTTACATTATCAAATACTTCCACTGAACTGCACGGGGTCCATCCCTGAAGTGATTTGCCTTGTTTGCTATAACCGTAACCACTTTATATTTTTATAATGTTTCTTGTTATTTACCACATCCTAAATTACCTTTACGATGTCTCATTCCTTTGATAAGTAAATATATGTATTTTGAGTACATGGCTAGCTAGTGTGAGACATAAACACATGCTAGGATACTGAAGGGTGATAAAGGGTTAATGTCATAATACTTGTACTGTTAGAGAGCCCCCTGGAGAACCAGTGTCTTACATTTAAAATAGTTTTTAAAATAAGGAGGCATCATTTAAAAAATCCTTCGCCTTCCACTAGGGTGGCAGTTATATATTCTGCATTTACTAATGGCTTTTCCTAGAACCAATAAATATCAGACTTTTGAGACTTCTATACTTAAAATAGTCACGAGTTTTGTTTGGGTTGAGTACACTGAGTCAGAAATATGGTTTTGAGGGGACTGAAAACGGAAGCAAAAGAATTCCAGAAGTTGTAGGTGTTATGTTGGAAGTGTTTTATTTCTGATGAAAAAGGCTTCTTTTATTTTTGACTCCAGTTTAGGATATTCTTATTTAAAATTTTTAAGACTAACAAAGGAC